>NC_142928.1:152239689-152342189 GCF_046866305.1 Octopus bimaculoides
GAAATCTATGGATGCACTTACGCACATAATAGAGAAAAATGAAACAAATATGGACGACTTGCTCCGAAACACCATCGAGTGGGGAACACTTCTCAAAAATAACCTGCAGTTGTTTCCTTCAAAATTCCTACATGCTCGAAATGTACATACATCAAGGTATATTTGTAGAAACTTTCACGAAAAAATATTCATTTTCCTGGAAGTTAAGAGGAATTTAAGTGGAATTTCCGAAAATTGTCCACCCCCCTCCCAAAACACTTTCACCGAAATTTTTTTTTATATTCGGAATCTACATAATAAATAATATATGCATAGAAAATCTCATTAACAAATATTCATTTTTCTGAAAGTTATGACCTTCTAAAGTCGGGGGGTACCACTCTGTAGTTATGCCACATTGACGAACGTGAATGATTGTTTACTTCCATGTGTATGCGTTTGAGAGAGCGAGAGAGGAAGAGAGAAAGAGGTGGAGATAGAGAACGGGAGCAATGTGTATGTTGTTGTCACAGATTACGTATGTGTGGTTGTGTGTGTTTTTACGTATCAATGTTATGAAAAATAGGTAAAGAAGACTGAGAAGAAAGTTTAATCTATGACGTTGTATGTATCACTTTCTCTCTCTGTTGAGCGCGTGTGTAAGAACGCTGTTCCAGGTAGAAGGGAAGAAATGTAAAAGTTGCTAGAAACAGCAGTCAAATCTCCCTTAAATCACACAAAGTAAACGGAATTTTAAAAATCTAATTACTGCACTGGAAAGTTCACATTGAGAAAATTCCGTTGATGTAATTTTTTTTACGAAAAAGTGGAAAATGTGGATTTCTATAAACTTTTAAAAAGGCTTCACACAGACACACAACTTCAGCTTTATATATTAAGATATATATATATATATATATATATATATACATATTGCATACCGTCCGTTTAATAATTTTTAGTATCTACATTGGATAGACACCAGCGTTAACGTACATATTATTACAAAAATTGTGTGTGTGTATGTATATGTATATATATATATATATATATATATATATATATATATATATATATATATATATATATATATAGATAGATAGATAGATAGATAGATAGATAGATAGATATATATATACAATTATATATTGAGGGTCTGGCCCTGGGGGAAGAATTCTCGATGCACAATACCACATTTCCTTGTATATAAACAAGGTAGTAGCAAAAATTTCCCGGTCTAGTTCTGTAGCACGCCAAAAGATGGCAGCACATCGTTGCGTGCACAGTGAGAGCTAACAGTGAATTTCATGAGGCAGTGTGCCGAGTGACATCACTGTGTTTACTTAGCAATTTGAAGATTTGTGATTCTATGATCATGTGATCCAGAGCCAACGTGAAATTATGCGTTAAACTTTGGAAATCTGCTACAGAGACATTGATCATGCTTTGGCAAGCTTATGGCGACAAGAGTCGTACGGAATATTTTGAGCGGCATGGGCGCTCCAAAAGCGGAATAACGTCCCTGGAAGGCTATGAGTGATCTGGAACATCTACCACAAGCGTCTACCCCTGAAATGTGGTACTGTGCATCGGGAATTCGACCCATCGTTAGCAAAAACTCCTTTCATCCCAACAAAAGTCTCTTTTGGTGTACAACCTTTCACGTATAAGAACCGGATTACAGATCTGCATTGAACGGCCTCCATTATAACACCCTAGTCCACTTCAGCAGCCGTAAAAGACAAACGAATACTTGTGGAAAACTTCAATTTACAATGTGACATGTAGAGACGAGCATGATTATAACTGTTCAGATTCTGTTTCCTGCAATAACCGGAAGTGGGTCGGGGAAAATCCTTATTGAACACGTCTCGTACATACATACATACATATATACATACATACATACGTGTGCATGTACGGATATATCCATAGACATGTTGTATTATGTTACTCACAAACGCGCTCTAGCCTCTTGCTGTTCACTGGTGCATTGTCCTTTATCTGTGCCTACTCTACTGGAACTATCATGCCTCTTGATCCACAGAGCTCATCACCCTTTTTCTATCAGACGTTTCAGCCATCACAGTAATCACTACCTCTATCCTGTTTCCATATTATCGGTTTCCAGAATCCATTCCCGTCCGGTATTTTTTTTGTTTCATTTTTTCCGCCCGCAATGGTTCACAATGAATACTATTCCTGTCAGTCTTACTGTCCAGGTCCTGCGCGCGCCTGTGTGTATATGTGTGTGTGTGCATGTGTGTGTGTGTGTGTGTGTAAGCCTATATGAGAGTTTCTTTCATAGTATCTACCACAGTAAAGTTTGTTCTAATAGAACATCCACGTTCAAGTGGAAATAAATATTACCTCCTGGTATTAATTCTGCCTCTATCGCTTATGTATATATTTTTGATGAGAATGTTAGTCGATTTTCTTTTATGATATATTAAAAACACAACTATGTTCAATGTTTATCTTTTCTTAGTTAAGAAATTTCATTTTTCCTCAGTACTTTAACTTACGTTTCTAACAACAACTAAATACGTTTCGTGAATTTCCCATTGTTATTTATAAACTAAGCCGTCTTAATAGCGGGTTGTCCCACGTTCTGCAGTTAAAAGGCAAACGGTTTTGCGATAATGTTAGAATTGAAAAAAATCATCATCGCCGAATTTAAAATTATATAACGATAAATCCTAGGAAATTTCACACCCTCATGTGCATTTTACGTGGGTTCTGTTTAATTTCAGCTTGTGTTTAATTATTAGTAAAACTTCCAGAGTTCTTGTAATTTCTTTCTGGGATTCTATATTAAATCAAAACGTTACTAACTCGTACCGCTTCATTCAAGTTTTCCGGCTAGAAAGTGCTACATACAGGTTTTGAGTACATGAGTGCTGCGGTAGAAGACATGCAAGTTGCAGGAGCGGTTGTAGGAGGTATATAGATGTCCATGCCTATGATCATTGTTGTATAAGGTTTCATATATATATATTTAAAGTACCAATACCACATAAACCCACGCGCAAACATACGCATATACATACATAAATGCTATATGTGTTTATACGTGTGTGCGTGTCAGAGAAGAGAGAGAGAAAGAGAGCATACATATGTTTAGGCCAACATATTTCAACAACCAGCTTCTGGATGCGATGCTCATTCTCTCTACCACTTCTATAGCTACTACTATATTTGGACTCTATATCTCTGAACCATCTATCAGCAATCTCTCTCTCTCCATCAAGGTTTGCTATTCAATACGTTATTCATCTTTCCGTTTCCGTGGTGTACATCATATTCCAGGTCCAGCAACACACAATTCCGCCTTTTTTTTTCTCACCCATGTCCTTTTCTTTTCATTCTATAGACACCGACTGAACATCAGCTGCATTCTGGCTGGCCTTCGTTATATAGAAAAAGGAAGCTAAGACAGACGCATCCATTTAGCAACACACTAACGGACATAAAACATCATTATTAATAAACACGCGCATAAAAGAAATTCACAAGTAATTAACTGAATTTAATATAGTTATACTACTTGTCTGGCACACTACAAGATTTTTGTTGCTATGGGAAACATTCTAAAAAAATAATGAATCTTCTTTGAGACTTTGATCTCTTTCTCACCTCAAAACATAGTCTTTACACGTCCATCAGCACTGCGTCGACTTATGTTGGATAGTTTGATCACTACTAAATCAAAGCAACACGCTACCCACACTCCTTTCATACAAGCGCCCAAGTCAGTTAAATGATCATTCTGTTTACTCATTAAGGCAGTGCTCCAGCATTGCCGTAGTCAAATGACTGAAACAAACAAAAAACATAAAAGAATGAAAGAATATATTATAATCATCATCATCATCATCATCATCATCATCATCATCATCCTCATCATCATCATTATTATTATCATTATTATATGTTTTTTTTCTTCTTTCTTCAAATTTTCTTCCATTTCTTGCCGAGTGTTTTCCGTACACCTAGGGCAGACAAGCTCATTGTATGCATTCTCAGTTTACATACGCAAACTCACAGGTAAAATATGTATTTAAAAAAAATAATAAATAAATAAATTTATGAATGGATGTTGTTTTCATAGCAATAATGCTCTTCTCAGTATTATTATTATTATTATTATTATTATTATTATTATTATTATTATTATTATTATTATTATTATTATTATTATTATTATCCAATAGTTTTATTTTTATAGCGTGCTTTCACTTCACTACCGAGTGCAGCTCTGTGTGCCTTGGGTATGGGTTGTGGTTTGTTATGATGCTCTTGTGGTTACTGTATTGGAAGTGTTTTACGTAGGATGTGTGCAGTGCCCAGTAGTGCAATTTTTTGTATGTTATATATACTTGTAAGTCCTAGTGTTTTTGTTATGTATTTGTCTGAATATTTTTTATCGTACCTAATGCGCCTACTATGATAGGAAATGTTTCTGTTTTTAGATTCCACATTCGAGCTACCTCTATTTCCAGATCTTTGTATTTTGAAAGTTTTTCCATTTCTTTTAGAGAAACATTGTCATCTGCTGGTATTGATACATCAATTAGAAAGCATTTTTTTCTTCATGATCTCTGACAACTATATCTGGCCTATTGGCCTTAATTTCTCTGTGTGTATTGGCATATCCCAGAGTATGGTTGCTTTCTCGTTTTCTGTGACCTTTTCTGGCGTGTGCTTATGCCATCTTTTTTCTGCTGTTATTCCATAGTGTTGGCATAGCTTCTAGTGTATGTAGGTCCTAGCTCTGTCGTGTCTGTGAATATATTTCTTCTTAGCCAGGACTGGGCAGCCAGAGATAATATGGTTTATTGTGTCTCGTCCATCGCCATATTTTCTGCAGTTACTTGTTATGTTTCTTTTCATTATATGTTTTTGGTAATTTCTGGTGGGCAGGCCTTGGTCTTGTGCTGCAATTAAAAATGCTTTAGTCTATGCTTTGAGTCCTGAGCTTCTCAACCATTGCTGGGATTTTTCTCTGTCTATTTATTTTGCATTTAGTTTAGCCCAGGATTTGCCATGAAGGGGCATTTCTTGCCATAGTTTTAATCGTGGTCTGTTGCTGATGAACGTTCTTTACTACTATATATCAAAGATTACGTGATGTAATACACCAATTATTTTTCAAAACGGCAGCGATCTGGCAGAATCGTTAGCGCTCCGGCTGAAACGCTTAATGACATGTCGTCCGTCCTTATGTTCTGTGTTCACATTCCGCCGGGGTCGACTTTACCTTTCATCCTTTCAGGGTCGATGAAATAAGTACCAGTTACGTACTGGAGTTGATGCAATTGACTAGCTCCCGCCCAGAAAATTGCAGGTCTTGAGCCTTTAGTAGAAAGGATTATCTTTCAATTCGTTTGAATGCAAATTGGAGAATTAGCCGCCATTTCTCTACATTTCGGGTAACCACGAAAAGGTACCTCCCATTTGCTTCCTTATTGTTTATTCCCAGATCTAAAGTATTCCAAATATGGTCGCCAAGTCAATTTTCTTCTTTTAATTTTTCTGTGAACTACATTATCCAAGGTCTTCTTCCTTTATTTCAGACAGTGAGGTGTATTGTGAGGCAGATTCTCTGCTACTTCTGTCAAGTCGAATAACTACGTGGTAGCTTTCCCTTTGTTGCATTTGCTGATTTCTGATTGTCGTTCATGTTGGGACAGATAACTAGTTATGGTGATTATTCTCCAAAATTTAAATTCGTTTGCTGACATTCATTGTTTGCTGTATATTGATATTCAAAATTTCAAACAGCAGATGCTTTTCCGTATTCTCCATTGTCATCCCTCTATAACATCCGGTATTATAACACAGCCAAATTCTTTCAAACCATCAGTCTTCCTTTGCCACAACTACTGATAATCCATCTATTCATTAGCATGCCTTTTAATATAAATGAATCCCAGCATGTATTTTACATCCATGCGCATGATACAGACTATCACCTCTTGTTCCATGCATAGTCTGCACAATTCTGATAATATTTCTTTTCTCTCAATTTTTCTTCCATGCCCTTTTTTCCTTATTATTTCTTCTTGCATATTAATTTTTTTTAAATACATTATTTTCCCAGAATTGTGACTACGCAATTATTATTATTATTATTATTATTATTATTATTATTATTATTTCTATTTATCCTAGGTTTCATTGAAACTTCTGGAGCCTTGCATGAGTAGTGGATTTGCTACCTGCAGCCTACGGTTCCATGCTATCCGTTCTTTTCAGCTAATACTTTCCTGGTTATTCTGGCCGTGCCAAGGGGGCAAAACTTTTCGTAACAGTTCTGTCGGGCACTCTATTCCACTCTTCTGAAATTTGACAATGCGTGCTTCAAGTGTACCAACTATCACAGGAACAATTGTAACCCTTGCCTTCCTCCTGCTCTACATCTCTTTGTCTAGGTCCTGATATTTCTGAATTTTCTCAATTTCGTTGGTATCTCCTCTATCATCATATGATGCAGCAAAGTCTATCATCTTACACTGTTCTTTTTTTTAATTTGTGTCCCCTACAATGATATCTGGTATCCTTGCTTCAATAGAATGGTCAGTCTTTAAAGCGAAATCTTATAAAATCCTATAATTCTTACCCTCTGTTACAGCCTTTATCTCATGTTCACATAACTTTTCTGTCACTGAATCCACACACTCGACTAACATCCCATTGTATTCTTTTATCAACACAGTCATGGTAGCACTTATAATCTTTTTTATGCTAGCTTACTATATTTACTTCCGAAATGATTAATACTTTCGTTTCCTTTCCCTCAGATTCTGCATTTTCTCTGAAACAGGTTTTTGTCAATTTATTTAAATCTTCGATCAACATTCAGGTGATTCATTTTCAAACTAGTTTTGGCAAACTCATAGGTACGAGTATTTTATCTGTATGCTAGCCAGAAGGATTAATGCATTGATGAAAACTACTGGAGAAATCGAGTCTCCTTGGAATGTCTCCTAGCAGTATTTCTCATACCCTAAATATTCATTTCCACATTTTACTTCTACTTCCTATGATCTCCCAAAAGGTATACAGCAATGACTGACTACCTTGTCTTTTTGTTTAGACAGTGTATTTCAGGGTAAATTATTCATTGTAACACGGTTGGGTGTGGTTTGAGGAAAGTTCGGTTGCTATTTGTGGTAGGTCAGGCGAATATATTGAAGCTTCCCCTAGCTAGTTTTTATACTTGTATTCAATCTTGGCTAGGGCAGAACGTCCGGTAAACATATATTCTAATGTTTCGGTTAATAATGTACAAGCTACGGTTATATTAATATACTTCATTCTTTAGAATATATTTAGTAGTAATATCTGTGAAGCAGTGGACCTGTTCTCTAATTGTTAACCATTCAGCTTCAATATCCGAGTTAATGCCGGTTAGCTATATGTGGGTGGTTTACTTGTCACAGTTCATTTTCTCTCTTCTTAATGAGTAATTTCCACATCATAGATTATTTTCCTATTCGAATATAATCACCTCTTGGTGCTTCCTTTATAACCCTTCTTTTATCTCTACTGCTATTTTCATCGATGTGTTGTTGGTTGTGCTTGTCTGATTCTGTTGATATTTTCATTTCTTCTGGAACGCTGCTTTTATATAAATGGATTTGATATTTTTGCTTTTATCGAGTTATAAAATTTGACGCATTTTCTCTCTGTATTCTATTCGAGGTTGAGAGTTTATTGCAATAATGACTGATTTGTAGCTGGTTTATATTTCTACCAGACTCTTACCTTCCATAATTCTTTTTTATGTATAATCAACTGTACAATCACTGAACCTCACCTTTCTGGAGGTGTACTGTGTACGTTGCAAGCAATCTTTTTGCTTTGTAGCTAGTATTTTTTAATATCATCTAGCTTCCAGTTGAAGACATTAATGTTATATGCTATTAACGGCATAGTTTTGGTGTTTATCCAATTTATTTTTTGCATTAAGCAGACTTTTTCTTCTATTTCATTCGGTTCTGTATTTTGCAAATATATTTTCTTCAATCTGTGCTGAATTTAGTCGCCTTCAAGACTACTGATCATAATGAACTGTCCAGAAAATTCAGCTTAGGTTTAAGAGTTAAATATGGTCATCGATAGAAATTCGTGATGATCTACTTCAATGTCGATCTGTTACTTGTTACATTTTAGATGATATCGTCTATATCAAATTTCATGCCTGTACATCTAAGTGCAAAAGGAAATATGGCTACGTCTAGATGTTCGTGCTTTGCAGTGTCTGGGTTAATTGTTCTTAAAGTTCGATATTGGCTCTCAACCAATTCTTCAATGCGAAGCACGGATGCAGCATTGTCAGAGCTAAGGTATATGCTCTAAAACTCGAGAGAAAGAAAGCTACTTGATGGGCTCGAGCGACAGAGGTGCCTCGTGAAAATAAAGCCAAGATTTGGTCATCCATTGACCAAAAGGAGCTCATGTCACTCGATCTCAAGCAGATGTGTACATCTTTTCAGCAGCATTTCGATCAACTTTTAATGACAAAAGGAGAGCTGAAACATATGACGGCCTGCCTCGACTCTCGGTAAGTGACGCAGTGTTTCGAATTATTTCTTGTTTGAATCATTTGGTACTTTAATTTTTTTTTACTTTCCAGTTTGCATGATTTCATGTGACTCCATCTTATAATGTAGTGTATCATCCTTCTCTATCCTCAATATTTCTGCAAACCCTTAGTGGTTAATAAAAGAAATCATGATTATAATTCCGATGGTAGCGAATGAGCATATGTTTTAGCGCATTGGACAAAATACTTGCCAGCATTGCTTTCAGTTCTATTGCCTATAGTGCTTAGTCAACGTTAGGCAGCTACATACACGTATGATTATTTCTTCAGCAACTCCACCCGTCGTCTCTTCACTATATAATTTTCGTAGTTTCGGTCTTGTTGAGCAGCAGTCAATAATATTTTCATCTTCAGTTTTCAGCCTTACACTTTCAGCAACTTCTTGTCTTTTTTTCATTTTCTACTTCGATTAATATTGTCGGGTATTGGAAATTTAGGGAGTTTTTATTTTTATTGTTTTAAGACGGAATTTTGGAGACTAATTTTCTGCTTAGATTTTAGTTTGTTTTTTTGTTTTTTTTATTAAATCATGTCGTAGTTTCTTAGTTCTCTTCATAAGACTCGATTTTATATTTGCTGTCTTTCTAGAAGATAGAAAATAAGTTTTCTTTTGTATTGTTCTTTTTTTCCAGATAGTTGTGTTACTTTCTATGTACTGGTTGCTAGATTTTTTTCAGTCCCATGGTAGATATTTTGTAATTAAGTTCTACTTGCAGAAGGTCACTACTTTCCTGAATTACCTGTTTCAGTAATATATTATAAATAAAGTAATTATTTTTATTTTCCTGTCTAGCCTTACTAATTGGTTTAGCGTTAAGTTGAAAATATTATTACGATAACTTGTAATAGAACAGCTACACAGTTTGCATTGAAGTCTGTTTTACGAATTAACCTAATAATTCTATATTTTTTTACTTTTTTCTTTCATGTTTGTCTGTTTTTCACTTTCTCTCTTTCTTTCTCTTTCCCTTTCTCCACTGGCTTCCTCTCTCTGTCTTGTTCATCATTCTGTCTGTGTAAACCAGTATTTGGTCTAATTCTCTTATCTCTGTTTCTTTATCTAACATAGTAGTGCTTATTAATTACCCTCACTTCAAAGGTGCTTTAGCGCATTTTTCTCAAAACGAATTTCTTATCGATTTATCTTGTGATTTCGTGTAGTGTCTACGGTATTCACAGTGGTTTATCATTTGTGTCTTACAACCTGATGACATCTATTTACAAAAGTTATGTTGGTGTCATCTCATAGTAATTGTACCCTAGTTTAGCCTAGCTTTACATATTGGTTAAAGATGTTAACACTATGAGGAAGAAAAATGGGCTTTTATTAGGAATAGGTATGTTTTTAGTCTTTTGTTTGTTTGTTTGCTTTTGTAATCTGTCTCTTGTTTGTTTCAGCAGAATTGTTTTGTTTTTTTTTATTTCATATCCCTCCTCTTAGCGAATATTTCTAGAGCACATAGCTACGAGCACTTTCAAATTGCCATCTTGTAATCAATACATGCCTCGCTCATTCTATGGTGTTTGTTATGGCATTCTAACTTAGTAATTAATGTTTACAAATATGTGAGCTTTTGCAGCATTCCTTTCGTTCTTCATGACACATTTTTTTTTCATAAGTGCAAGCATGGTTGTGTGGTTACGAAGCTCGTTTTGCAACCATGTTGTTTCAAGTTCAGTCAAACTGCGTGGCATACTGGACAAACGCTTTCTACTATAGCCCTGGACTGGCTGATGCCTTGTGAGTGAATTTGATAGACGGACACTGTGTGGAAGCCCGTTGTATATGTGTGAGTGATTGTGACTGTGTTTGTCCCACAGCTTGAGAACTGGTTTTGGTCTGCTTATGTACCTGTAACTTGTAGGTTCAGCTAAAGATTGTGAACGATTCGATACCATTCTTTAGAAAATAGGTACTAGGATGGATTAGTTCGATTAAACTCCTTCTAGGTGGTGCTGCAGTATGGTCACAATTCAATGACTAAAATCTTTCACGGTGGTGCTAAAGCAAGGTCGCAGTCCAATGATTAAAATAAGTAAAAGATAAAAGATAAAAACATAACCATTCATTTTGATGGACTTTATGAATTTGTAGTTTTAGGGATTTTGCTGATTTTCCCCAGTACATTAAGAATTGATTTCCTCTTGCTGAGCCAATCATGCTTTGTTTTTAGTTCATAGAGTAGATCATGAAATAGTTTTACTAACACTTTGTGTAAGGTTTTTAAACAGGTCAAGTAAAAGTCACTTTCTGATGATTTCCAGCTTATTTATTTTTATAGCGCATAGTCTAGTTCTTCAGTTGATAATCCCACAAATGTTCCTGCACTTCTTTCCAACATTATCATTTGTGGCGATTCACCTAATTCTAGACAATTCATTTTGGGTTGGTATCGAAATGTTTTTCTAATGATGGTCATTGCGATTCAGCCCGGGGCTCTCGTTTCATTTGTTCTTCATTACACACACACACACACACACACACACACACACACACACACACACACACACACACACATAGATATATACATTATTTATATTATTTTTCATTGAACGCCACGCATCCATTTCCAAGTAAGTTCATATATATATATATATATATATATAACGAAGACTTTTGAATTTTACCATTAAGCTGTAATTAGCAGAACCATATACACGCGCACCTATGGCGGTGGGCAACTTTGTATGGGGTTCTGATGATTATGGTTCCATTACAAATCAGGCTGAAGAGAAATAGACAGTCGGTAAGATTGTTAAATTTGAAACCGGTACCTGTTTAATAATGTTCCTTTTCGGTGATTTTAAATGTCTTGCCCGCTTACGTTTTGGTATCACGCTATATTTCATGTTGAGAACAATTTCGGTCTTGTTAGACACAAGATGTGATCTATTTCTAGCACATTGAATGTCCACGTTAGTGGTCAACGTCATATATAAAAATGTACTTTAATCCCCTGAGATTGCAGATACTGTTTCTGAATTTCTTTGATTCTTTAAATGTGCTAGCTTCCTGGTAATTAATCGATATTAATTAATATATGATTTTTGGCCATATTTTTTGATAATATATATATAGATAGATAGATAGATAGATAGATAGATAGATAGATAGATAGATAGATAGATAGATAGATAGCTAAACAATTGTTTCCTTATGTGCGGTCAAAATAAAGAATCCTTGACGTACCCACCAAACTGTGACAGCCAGATACTTATTGGTCAAAATACAATTCGTAAGATTCAACCTGCTGGAGCCCATTGGAAGGTATTTAAATGACTAATTTAATCATTTCACTACAGTTGTCAATTGTGGAACACGACTGCCACTACTACTACAAAAATGTGTTGATTGTGCAACGCATGAAAGTACTAGTTTTATCACAATAAATATATAATATTCTGTTATTATAATATTGGAAAATTGTAAAAATTGTAAATAATAAAACGTGAATATCAGATTATGTTGGAATTTCATTGATTAATATATATGCACACACACACACACACACACACACACACATATATATATATATATATATATATATTTATTTATTTATTTATGTGTTTCAGCCAAGTGGCTGCGGTCATGCTGGTGCACCACCGTGATTTTCACGTTCTTTGCATGGCTCTTCTCCCCCACCTGACATGGTCCAATCAAGAGTTTTGATAGCACATCTGGTGTATAAGAGAATTTGACACAGCTGCCCTAAACTGCGTCTCATTACGAGCCATTGGTTCGTCTAGTATCGTGGAGAGGAAAGCGTCAAGTTTTGTCTTGAAGACCTCCGCATCCATGTCTTGCATGTCTCTCAAATGTTTTGGCAGGGCATTGAAGAGCTGAGGTCCTCTGAAACCGAGGCTGCTGCAGTATCTCGTTCTTATGTGAGATGCAGTGGACGGTACCTTTGGCACCATGCAGTGGCGACCCGTGCGGGCATTCCTGTAGTACTTGATACCAAAGTTTGGCACCAGTCCTTCCAGTATTTTCCATATGTATATTATTACATATCTCTCCCGTTAGACCGCTGAACTCTACACGATTTTTTTCATTCTCTCTCTGTTTATTTCCTCTTATTTCTATTGGAGAGCGTAGATTGAAAACGTGAAAGACTTTTTCATTTTTCCCGAGCGTCAAATTAATCCACTTGCTTGTTGCTCATACAGCTCGTCTTTTGTTGTTCTATAAATTTCAACTACAAGTGTAAGTGTGTGTGTGTGTGTGTGTGTGTGTGTGTGTGTGTGCATTTTATCAATTTGCCTGTACGGCTACCATTCGCTTGCCACTAGTGATGGTATTTTAATAGTACCGTTACTGTTGCTTTTCTTTTTCTTCTTGCTTATTATGTTCTGAGTTCGAATCCTGTAGAGTGACACTCCTCAAGATCCTTCCACTGTTGGTAAGATAGTTGCAGCCGAGTAACAGAGTCAATCACCTGTACCCTCCTCGCAAAACGTTTGATGTCCTTTCTTTTTAAGAAAATACTCTTATAATTTAGCATTACCATTGGTTTCAAATTTGTTAATTTCAGGATAGGGTTAAGTCGATTACATTGACTCCAGTGTTCGACAGGTTCTTATTTTATCAACCCAGAAAGGATGAATGGCAAAGATGACCTCGGTAGAATTTGAGCTCAGAGCATAAAGACGGACGAAATGTTACTAAGCAGTTTTTCCAGCGTGTTAACGGTTCTGCCAGTTCGCTGCATAACTTAACATTAATATCAATTTAAGAATGTGTGACAGTTTGTGTGGGTGTTTTACTTTATACCACATTGTTATAATCATTCTTGTGTTTTTCGCCATAATCTCTATATTCTTATGGTGTATATACATACATATATATATATATATATATATATATATATATATATATATATATATATATATATATATATATATATATATATATATATATATATATATATATATAGGAGACCAAAGTGTACGTACGCCGCTATATTTTTTATGTATAAAAAATACAGAAATGGGACAAGAACGCAAAACATCCACACAGACGATACAAAGAAAACAAGGACGGGTCATTCGCAGCTTTCTATCCTCAGTCGAGTTCCAGATTATCTTTGCAATTTCGGCTGGTTATACTCGACATATATATATATATATATATATATATATCTGTCTGCAAGTGACGGGCTTAGTTATTAATGTTGTTTAGCCCCAGCTCAACCTTCACTGAGCAAATCTATCATCAAAACATTTCAGTTATAGCCATCCCATTTCGATTTCATCAATTAATATCTTGGACTGCATTACCCGATGTTCCTAGTTTATTTCCCAGTCGGCTTATCTGCTGTACTTCACATTTCCTGATATTTACTGCAGAGTATTTTTTTTTTAATTTCTTTTAATTTTGGAGATATGTTATAATTCTATGTTTTCTAATTTAGTTCCCTGTAGAACGTGTTTTTCTATTTTCAGTAAACTCTAATCAACGTCTCGTGTTTTAAATTTATCCTTCTTGAATAAATTAGAGTAAAATCGAAGAGAAACATGTCTAACAGATCAACACACCATGTACAAGTTCTCTAACTACGCAAATGCATATATTGCTTTTAAATTTTGGTACATGGCCAGCAATTTCAGGGAAGGGCGTAAGTCGATCACATCGACTCCATTGTTCAACAGATACTTATTTTATCGACCCCGAAAGGGATGAAAGGCAAAATCAATCTCGGCGGAATTTGAACTCAGATCATAAATACAGACCAAATGCCGTTAAGTATTTTGCCTGGCGTGCTAACGACTCTGCTAGCTCACCACTCTAGTATTGTATGATTATGATAATCAGTAACTCTCTGCTTTTTATTTTAATTAAACTGTGGCTCTTTTATTTTATCTTTTGTTCTCTTATTGACAGAATTAAGAATAACTATTTTCAGCTGTACGTGGAAGTGCTTTATTTTGTAGTCAATGTCCTTTCCTTTAACTTCCGTTGTTCCTACAAGAATAATTCCCGCTGTTGGGATACTCTTCCGCATTCATGCCACTTCTCTCTGCTTATCTTTCTATAACAGAATGCTTTATGTTATTTTTCATTGGTATATTCCTTCCAACAAAATACAACTGATCTATTCGAAGTGCACATGTTATTTGTATGAATGTTTGTGAATGTAGCCAGTATGATGATTGCGCCTGAACATTTTGTCGATGTGGACTACCACGCCTCACTCTGTCGTTATTTAATCTTTATCGGTAAACTTCTCAGCATTGCTTGTTATCCACTTTATGATATCTGAGAATTTGCCAAAGACACACAGCTGCTGCCCAGTTCATACTACACAAAGCAATGTGTTTAAGCTAGCGCTAGACATCCTGTACATGGTTGCACCAAACTATCTATACATTCGACTTCAACTGCTTGCATTTGTTTTTAGCACATGTATATATGTATGTATTTGTGTGTGTGTGTGTGTGTGTGTGTGTGTGTGTGTGTGTGTGTGTGTGTGTGTGTGTGTGTGTGTGTAATCTAGATATTGAGAAATGCATCCTCAGCTGCAACAGACACTCCTTTCTGAGTATATTATTAATTTCATACTGGCCAAATACATGTTGGCACAGACAATTTTGCGGTAAGATTAAATTTATCTTGTATATTTACCGATATATTTCTCAATTATTGGTTGTTGTTTTTTTTTCTTTTCTGTATCTTATTGTAGTTTTTTGCTGCAATTATTCCTATGTCCTTTGCATCTTGAATGCATGGCGCTACTTCTAGATTGTTACCACTTTTGAAAATGGACATATAATCTCTTGCATATAAGCTATTTGCGTCTGTCTTTGTTTGCTTCCAATCTAGTCGTTTTGTTATTGGAGTTTACTTTTTTCTTATGTTGAGTTAAGATCTATTTTTTTTCCTTTCATTTCTCCATATTGCATCAAATGGACTGAGTTATTCTTGCATGGATATGTTGCATAAGCCCAAACTTTTCAAACGCTTTTCATACGCCATCTTGAAATGTATTCATTCTAACACTAGACTTGTTATTCTTCATTGATTTTTTTCTTTTCAGAACCATTTTACCCGTCATGCGCCGACCTCTACAGACATTGGGAACTGTTTTGTATCATTTCTGTGTTACTTGTAGCAAAAGGTGGATAAATTATCTTTTCCATTATTTAAGTGAATAACCTAAGTGCTATTGGATCTCAGACAAATACACATTCATTAAAATATGCCTTTGCTTGAGATCTCCATTTCTATTACAGCAATATAAATTCTCGTGGTAGCAAACCAACAATTTTATTGGGACTGGTTATCATTGTTTATTGATTTAACTAATCTATCATATAAAATATGTAGACCTTTGTCCACAACTTTCGAACCAAATCGATATCGTGGGCATGCTAGTTTTCTTTCCCAATTAGTGATTCTTTTTTAATGTGTTCGCCTGTCAAATAAGAATTTTTTTGTTCCTAGTTTATTTCCCAGTTGGCTTATCTGCTGTACTTCTCATTTCCTGATATTTACTGCCGAGTATTTTTTTTTTTATTTCTTTTAATTTTGGAGATATGTTATAATTCTATGTTTTCTAATTTAGTTCCCTGTAGAACGTGTTTTTCTATTTTCAGTAAACTCTAATCAACGTCTCGTGTTTTAAATTATCGCTAATTTCCAGTGCCTTGGCCCCAATATCTACTTTTAAACGTTCTTACGTTTTTAAGCCATTTTGTAGGAGGAGGTGTTGTTGCTTAACACTGGACCAGCTCTGACAGGCCAGACATTTTATCGAAAGCGTTTCGACCATGACGTCACATCTTTTCCGGGTCATCGCTCATCTAGGACTACATTATACATTATGTTCTGCTATTTAAATAATAGTTAAATATGATTTATGGAAAACTTGGGTGCTATTTTTAGCAGATCATACAACTATATACAAGTTCCGTTTGTGGCTCTGAAACAAGATTGCAAGATAAGGCTATACTGATTTTATATTTCTGATATTATTAATTAGCTGTTTCTAAGATAACAAGACGCAGAAATGTTAGATCGTTGGGAAAAATCCTTTGCGAAATTTCTTCCGACTCATTACGTTCTGAGTCCAAATTCCGTAGAGGTCGACTTTACCTTTCGGGGTCGATAAAATAAGTACCAGTAAAGGTCTTTGTAATTGACTTATCCCTTCTCGCTAAAACAAAAATGCTGGCCCTGTGCCACAATTTGAAACAATTAATAAGGTGTATCTATCTTTGTTATTATTTTCAACAATGGTTTCTATTCTCCTTATTTAATATTTTCTTATTCTGAAGGCGGCGAGATGAAAGAATCGTTAGCACAACGGGCGAAATCCTGAGCAGTATTTCATCCGTCTTTACATTTTAAGTTCAAATTCTGCTGGGGTCGCATTTCCCCTTCTTCCATTCGGGGACCGGTTAAATAAGTACCAGATGGGCACGGGGGTCGATGTAATCGACTTAACCCTGTACTTGTTGGTCTTATGTCAAAATTTGAAACTAATATTTTCTTATTCTGACTTTGATGTTTGCGGTTGCATATGTGATTTATATAGATTACATTTGTTTATTTGCTTGAATTATTCATAATTTGTTATATAGATTTATTTCTAGCTTTTGCGTTTTTTCTCTGTTTTATTCATTTTAGTTCTATTTTAAGCAAGAAGTTCTTTCTTCTATCATAGTACAATTTACTTCTGCAGTGTTTTGTTAATTTCTTTTATTAGATTTCCTAAACTATTCCTGATGTTCTTAACATTTGTATTTATTTGAAGAAATTTTTCCTTTATATTGCATGCTGCTGCCTTGTTTGTAATTGCTTGCATCTGTGTATTTAGAGTATGTTTGGTTTATTGTGAATTGTACATACCCCATAGGTGTTGTTTTGTTATTAGTAACATTTCTTGTTCTATTCAGGATTTTTTCTGTCTTTTTTTTTTTTTTAGAAATAGTACTTCAGCTTCTGGGAGTTTGTTATTCTTTTATGATAGTTTTCTAGCATTTGAAAACATGTATTAACAGGCCTTATATTACATTTCTATTATATTTCCTAGGAAGGCTGTAGTTGTAATTTTCATCCCAAACCAAATCAAAATCTATAGCCTAAGGAGTTTGTTGGTACATATCAATGTTTGTTTCAAAGAACAAATAACCTGGAGATGCCTCTCTCGTTCCCAGGTATAGGTGACCACTGTTTCTTTGCGAAACCCGTTTCCGCCTTATGATGGATTTTCCCCTTTTTTTTTTATCCTGTACAGTACTCACGCACTCTCCTCATCCTATAAACTAAATGGAGGTGATTTAGTCGCCTTCTATGCAACTGGTATCATGTATTGAGTTATGTAGTAGCAGTAACAGGTAGGAAATATATTGAATTCTGCAAATACCTAAGTTACATTTAATGGCTTAGTTAGAGGAGAAAGGGCACCAAACATAGCCATTGAAACTAGTGAGAGGAATGAGGAAGTTATCCTAAGACCAGACACTAGCCACGTTTATTTGTAACAGGAAGCTGTGTTAAAGATATTCATTGGTCAGGTGGTGGTATTCAGAGCAACCTATTATGTATACCATTGCAGAACATGATCAGTCCCTCCACCGGATTTTCTTACACAGTTTCCGTCTACCAAATTTCACTTTTCAAAAGGTTGATCCACTCGAGTTTCACAACATTTATTAAAAGAGTACAGTGCAACGGAATCGTACTCGAAACTACTTCGGTGCAAAGCTTATTTCTTCACCATGCGGTCATGTTCTAGTGAATGACTGTATAATTTCCCTGTATCCAGATCTCTATTACTGAAGGCGGCGAGCTCGCAGAATCGTTTGCACGCCGGGTGAAATGGTCAGCAGTATTTCGTCTGCCGTTACGTTCTGAGATCAAATTCCGCTGAGGTCGAATTTGCCTTTCATCCTTTCGGGGTCAATAAATTAAGTACCAGTTATGCACTGGGGTCGATGTAATCGACTTAATCCCTTTGTCTGTCCTTGTTCGTCCCCTTTATGTTTAGCCCCTTGTGGGCAATAAAGAAACAAGAATCGTTTGCAAGCCGGGTGAAATGGTCAGCGGTGTTTCGTTTGTCTTCACATACTAGGTTCGAATTCCCAGTGAAACACTGGACTTGATGTAATCGACTTATGCCCTCCACCAAAATTTTAGGTCTTACGCCTTTAATAGAAAGAATTATTATTAAGGTGGTGAGCTGGCAGAATCGTTAGCACGCCGGTCTAAATGCTTAGTTGCATTTCGTCCAGCTTTACGTTCTGAGTTCAAATTCCACCGAGGTCAATTTTGCTTCTCATTCTTTCGGAGTCGATAAAATAAGTACCAGTTGAGCACTGGGGCTCAATGTAATAGATTTACTCCCTCCCCCGAAATTGCTAGCCTTTAAAGCGGCGAGCTGGCAGAATCGTTAGCACACCGAGCGAAATGCTTAGCGGTATTTCGTCTGCCGCTACGTTTTGAGTTCACATTCCGCCGAGGTTAACTTTGCCTTTCATCCTTTCGGAGTCGATAAAATAAGTATTTATTTATTTTATCGACTGACCCCTTCCCCAAAAATTTTTCAAGGCCTTGTGCCTAGGATAGAAATGCTTATTATTAAGGTGATGAAACACTGGAGTCGATGTAATCGACTAGTCCCCTCCTGCCAAATTTCAGGCCTTATGCCTTTAGTAGAAAGGATTGTTATTATCATTATTATTATTATTATTATTATTATGATTATTATTATTATTATTATTATTATTATTATTATTTAATATTATTATTATTATTATTATTATTATTATTGTTGTTGTTGTTGTTGTTGTTGTTATTATTATTATTATTATTATTATTATTATCATTTAAGACGTCGCACAGTATCCAATAGCGTGCTCTTGTTGATTGAAGATATTGTGTCTACCGAGGGTTTGTACTGTTTGTCAAGTCACAACAAGGATCTCATACAGACAGCCCTACGCAATATGTGTGCAGTTTCAAGTAATGCCGATTTTTGCAATACATCTAGATTGTAGTGCATTTCTAAAGTTTCCAGATGTTTTATCGGGTTGGTATTGAACTCAATGCTCCGATAACAATATTATTCTTCTTCTTATTCTTATTCTTCTTATTATTATTATTATTATTATTATTATTATTATTATTTTATGTTTGACTTTTGCTTTGCATTTGTACAAGTTAGCTCCAAGTCTCTCAGAGACCTCAAGTGACAACAAGTTAGAAGTTCATGTTGGTGTTATGCCTAGGGTGCCATATATTTGGTTTTGTAGAGGAGCTAGTAGCTAAGTTAGACGAGGTTATTTGTAGTGACATTGCAACCGACGTGCTAGCAGCGAGAATGGCATTAGACCATTTCTTCAATGTGAAACATGAAGGTTGCATTCTCAGAGCTAAGGTGCGTGCTCTGAGAAACAAAGGAACCAAAGCTGTTCGATGGGCCTGCGTGAAAGAGGCGCAACGTGGTACAAAACCACAATTCGGTTTTTGACGAACCGAGACAGACACGAGCTGAGCAATTCCAGGCGGATGTGTGAAGCCTTTCGCCAGCACTTTGCTCAGTTGTTCGGTGGGAGTGAAAGGTCAGAGATGGTACTGGATATCAGTCCCTACCTCGACAGCTTACCGCGCCTCTCGACGGCCGACGCTGAGCGTTTCGAAAGGCAGATAACTTTAGCCGAAATTAAGGATGTCCTTGTCGGCTTCACGAGGTGCAAGTCACCGGCTTGGATCGTTGGCCCTATGCGCTTTGCGTCAATATGCCAGACTTGTTCTCCAATCTCCTCGAAGCGCTCTACCGCAACTGGCAGCAGAACGGAAATATTCCCAGTTCTGTGAGCCGGAGCGTAGTGACGCTCATAAGAAAAGACGAAAACATGAGAGACATATTAGATAACTTCAGGCCTATAACTCTGCTTAACAGAGAGTTTTAGATTTTGGCCAAGGTGTTAGCGAAGAGGTTGGCGCTTATCGTCGAGGATTTTGTTGGGGAGGTGCAAACCTGCGCAATCCGACCGGGTCCATACAAAACCTTCATCTCATGCGATTCATCATAGGACGGGTAAGGTGTAAACCTGGCTTCGGTGGGGCTCTGATCAATTTAGATCAATCGAAAGTATTCAATAGGGTCGACCATCGAAATCTGGAGTCTGTCCTCAAGGTGGCTGCGTTCAGCCGCTGGCTTGCTGCAATGCACAGCGACATCTCGGTAGTCAAATTTAATGCCCACCTCTCAGAACCGTTTAAGATCTCCCGATCGGTCCGTCAAGAGTGCTCTCTCTCTCTCTCTCTCTCTCTCTCTCTCTCTCTCTCCTGCCTTCTGTACGTATTGATTCTTGAGCCATTACTGCGTAAGGTGGAGCTGCTGCAGGACATCCCACTCGAACCGGAGCCGTCCTCTGCTACCACCAGACCGTCGTGCCTTGCCC
This sequence comes from Octopus bimaculoides, assembly GCF_046866305.1. NCBI lineage: Eukaryota > Metazoa > Mollusca > Cephalopoda > Octopoda > Octopodidae > Octopus > Octopus bimaculoides. Next base: position 152,260,688 of record NC_142928.1, read on the forward strand.
CTGTTCGCACCTAGCCAAGTCGGAGCGCCTCCTCTTCAAATTCTTGTGGAGAAGGACAAGTTCTGTCGGTGAGGTGCTCCATCTACTGCTAGCACCCTCTACGCCGAGGGCTAAGTATGCCGTGGCTAATGGTGCGTTGACATGCGCTGATGCTGCAGCATCTCCAGATATTCTGCCTAAACGGTGAACATGTGTGGTCGCCGTTTGTCTAACAGGCCTTTCCCCAGCTCGTCTCCTTGACTGAGCTGCAGTCCTAAGTCGAGAAGAGACCCAGACAGGGAAACAGCATCGGGAATGTTGCCAGGCACTCACTGCTCTCTACCAGGCGGGCAAATCGGTCAGTAGAACATCCACTCTTGAGTTCTATAGGGGGCTAGTGGTGAGAAATGTCGATGACGCACTCGGAGAGGCTCTGGGCGTCGACGAAGTGGAACTGACTAGCGTGTTCCGATAAACTCTACAGGTATGGAAGTGCTGTCAGACGGACCTGCCCTACATACGCGCAGAACGACAAAACCGTTCTGCACGCACCCGTCCGGTGTCCGTGAATTACTGACTGTTGAAGTTATGTCGAATAGATGTTATCGCGTGTAGGACGGATCCAGCTATCAGTCGAGACCATGGTGAAGATCGACCCGCCGCCTTCCCTTGACCAGGAAGGGCTGGAAATTTTCGTCTGTTTGGTGGCAGTAGCGGAAGAGGTTATATGGTGGACTAGTCTGATAGGACTGAAGACAGACACTTTTTTCTTCGGCCAATCCATCATCAACTTTTTCAGATTTCACTTGGAAAGGAAGATGAGAGTGGGGAGTGGAGTGATGTCCCCCCAGTACATTTGCTGAAAGGTAGGTGAATGTAGCGAAAATAGCCCGTGCGAGTAAACCTACTCTAATAATGCGCCTGTGGGCTAGTGAATTTGAGGAGAGGAGTTACCTTTCCCGAGTACCCACGAAGCGTCGGGTGATTCAGGATTGGTGGGATACCCGAGCTAACTCGGGGTGGTTATCCCCCCTATTGGGGAATTTTCATTGTTATATTTTTTCTTGTTTAATGTGTCCCCGTCTACTGTATTGTCCCCTATGTCGGCCCTAGTGGCCAATAAATGAAATAATAATAATAATAATTATTATTATTATTATTATTATTGTTATTATTATTATTATTATTATCATTATTATTATTATTATTATTATTATTATTATTATTATTATTATTATTATTATGTTGTTTTCTCTTTCTTCTTTCTTCAAATTTTCTTCCATTTCTCGCCGAGTGTTTTCCGTACACCTAGGGCAGAGAAACTCATTGTATGCCTTCCCAGTTTACACACGCAAATTCACAGGTAAAATATGTATTTAAAAATAAATGAATAAATAAATAAATAAATTCATGAATGGATGTTGTTTTCACAGCGATAATGCTCTTCGCAGTACATGAGTCGTTCCAGTTAACACAATTTTTTGCACTTCTTGTAGGGATTGTAAGCCTGGTATCATTTTCAAATAGGTTTCAGTACCTTTTTTTTATCATTCATAGAGATCCTACAATCATTGGTACGGTAGTCGCCTTGAGGTGCCACATTTTTTTCAATTTCTATTAGCAAGTCTTTATATTTACTGATCTTGTCAAATTCTTTCGCCGCTATATTGTGATCGCAAGGAATACTCATGTCAATTAATAAACACATCTTCTTTGTCTGATCTTTCATAATAATATCCGGTTTATTAGCTTTTATAGCCTTGTCGGTATGTACGGGGAAGTCCCAGAGAATCGATATATTTTCTCACTCAGTCACAGCTTCAGGATGGTGTTTATGCCATTTGTCAGCGGTTTTGATTTTATAATGCCGACATATTGTCCAGTGTAAATACTGGCCAACTCTGTCATGTCTTGCTTTATATTCTACAGGTGCTAAGACTCTACACCCTGAGATTAGGTGGTCTATAGTTTCAATCGCATCGTTACAGAATCGGCATTTTGGGTCAGCTCCATTTTTTATCACATTGGCTTGGTAGTTCCGGGTTAATAAGCTTTGGTCTTGAGCAGCCAATATGAAACCTTCACTCTCTGCTTTTAGCCCTGAGCTTCGTAACCATTGATGCGTGTGTTATTATTATTATTATTATTATTATTATTATTATTGTTCAGTAGTTTTATTTTTATAACGTGCTTTCACTTCACTACCGAGCGCAGCTCTGTGCGCCTTGGGTATGTGCTGTGGTTTGCTGTGGTGCTCTTATGTTTACTGTATTGAAAGTGTTTTGCGTAGAATGTGTGAAGTACCCAGTAGTGCAATTTTCTGTATGTTATATATATTTGTAAGTCCTGGTGTTTTTGTTATGTATTTGTCTGAATATTTTTTTTATTATACCTAAGGCACCTACTATGATAGGAATTGTTTCTGTTTTTAGACTCCACATTCGAGTTATCTCTATTTCCAGGTCTTTGTATTTTGAAAGTTTTTCCATTTCTTTTAGAGAAACGTTGTCATCTGCTGGTATTGATACATCAATTAGAAAGCATTTTTTTTCTTCATGATCTTTGACAACTATATCTGGTCTATTTGCCTTAATTTCTCTATCTGTGTGTATTGGCATATCCCAGAGTATGGTTGCTTTCTCGTTTTCTGTGACCTTTTCTGGCGTGTGTTTATGCCATCTTTTTTCTGTTGTTATTCCATAGTGCTGGCATAGCTTCCAGTGTATATAGGTCCCAGCTCTGTCGTGTCCGTGAATATATTCCTTCTTAGCCAGGACTGGGCAGCCAGAGATAATATGATTTATTGTTTCTTGTCCATCTCCACATATTCTACAGTTACTTGTTATATTTCTTTTCATTATGTGTTTTTGGTAATTTCTGGTGAGGAGGCTCTGGTCTTGTGCAGCAATTAAAAATCCTTCAGTCTCTGCTTTGAGTCCTGAGCTTCTCAGCCATTGCTGGGATTTTTCTCTGTCTATTTCTTTCGCATTTAGTTTAGCTCAGTATTTACCATGTAGGGGCTTTTCTTGCCATCGTTTTATCATGGTCCGTTGTTGTTCTAGTTTTAGTTTGGATTTCATTTGTTTTATAGCTTTTGTTGTTTCTTCTTCTTCTTCTTCTTCTTCTTCTTCTTCTTCTTCTTCTTCTTCTTCTTCTTCTTCTTCTTCGTATTTGTTAGGTAGATTGATTTCTTGTTTGTATTTGTCAGCTTCCTTAAATACTGAAAACAGTTTTTTTGTTTTGCTCGTGTTTTGTGGCTATTTGTATTAGTTTCCCTTACTTCTGGAGTAGGTATTTTTGCAGTCCTATGGTAGTTATTTTATAATAGTTTTCTAGCTGTATAAGACCCCTGCCACCTTCTGTGCGTTGTATATATAGCCTTTCTATGTCAGATTTTGGGTGGTGCATCCTATATCCTGTCATTATTTTTCTTGTTTTCCTGTCTATCTTACATAGTTCGTTTAGTGTCCAGTTAAGGATGTTGTAGCTGTAGCTTATAACTGGGACAGCTAAAGTGTTGATACCCATTATCTTGTTTTTAGCATTGAGCTCTGTGCCAGGCAGAACAGGAGTGGAGAGAGCGTGTCTCCCTGGAATATTCCCTCTTTTGTTCGGAGCTGTAGCACTGTCTGCCATTTGTTCATTGACTGCTCTATGTATTTTATGATAATTGGTGCCACCTTGTTTATGGCTAATGTTTCCAGAATCCACGTGTGGGGAACACTGTCGAAAGCCTTTTGGTAGTCCACCCAGGCCATTTATTATTATTATTATTATTATTATTATTATTATTATTATTATTATTATTATTATTATTATTATTATTATTATTATTATATTGTTTTGCACAGCTTCTAACGCTGAAGATGTACTACGATGTCACCCTGTTCACTACCAGTGAACTAAGGTAGGACCCCTTATTTTTTGAGCACCATCCGGAGTATTCGAGCGGTTCCAAGCAGTGCTGTTTTCTGCAAGTGTTCCACCATTATTGCAGCCCCTATTTGTTCCATGTACTTCTCAAGATTTTTACTCACTGTTCCCAGGGCTCTGACAATTATTGGTACTACTGCTACCTTTTTCATCGACCACAACCGCTTAACTTCCCAAGCTAACATGTTATATCTATCAAATTTTCTTTCTTCCTTATCACATGCCTTGTTGTCAGCTGGGCATGCTATATCTATGATCCAGTATCGTTTGCTTTCTTTCTCAATTAAGACTATGTCTGGTTTCTTATTGTCTATCACTGAATCATAAAATCTCATAGGATCTTTTGCATTATCATTTTCAATGATGCCATACTTGTTGCAATATTATTATTATTATTATTATTATTATTATTATTATTATTATTATTATTATTATTAGGCATGCTAGCAGAATAGTTATTAATGGAGTAAAATGCCTTCCGGTGTCTCTTTCAATTCTGTACGTTCAGAATGCAGATCCCACCAAGGTCAACTTTGTTTTTCAGTTCTTTCGAGTTGATAAAATTAAGTAATAGAAAGGTGCTGATGTCTACGACATCTACAAAAGCCTTTTCTCAAAATTTTTGATTTTTGTGCCTAATTTAATAACAATAATTGTAACTTATCGTTATTTTCAATTAAATGGTCCAGTGTAGAAACTCGGAATTTTTTTCCTACATCAAACGTAAAAGCCCATTAACTTAATGGTGAATACATTATTCTTTTTCAATTTGCTGTTATTTAAATTCATTTTTTAGCGCTTCTATTACTCTGTTGCAAGTGCTATTTTTAATGAGAAGGGTTTTTTTTTGTAAAGTCTATATATATAGTTTCTCTGACGCTTTTTTTTTGTTTTTTTTGTTTTTTTTTTGTCGAGAGTCTCTACCGATTGTGGAAAATGTATCCCACAGAAATATACGATTTCCATTCCTGACTTAGATATTCTTTTCATTAAGATTCGATGTTACACAATTCTGACATTTATAAGATTTTCCGCAAATAAAGAATATAGAGATGGATGTTTACTGATCCCTATGTATATTTAGCATTAGAAAAGCATCGGTGAAATATCATGTCTCTTTTGCAGATTTCCTAAATTTTCTGTCAATAATTTGTAATACAGTAGAGACATGACACTCTTTGGTTAGACCTCTACTTCGTACCTGAAACTGGATGTGGGTCTTATATAAAGGGCTGGGCGTTCTTTGTAACTGAACAATACGTATTACAAATACCTACCGCAAAACTTATTAAAAACAAAACAAAGTAGTACATATAGAGCTTAAAGAAAACCCAGTGACTAAGCCCGGTGCTGACTTCATCACAGTATACCTTTACTATTTTTACTATCTACTACCATTACTATTTTCACTATCTACAACATGTAACAAAGATTGTATATGCGTCAGTAGTCTAGCAGGTATGATTTTTATGGCTATTAGTTTAATAATAAGAGTTCAGAGTTAGGATTCAATATAGTGCTATGTTCACCGATAATATATTTAGTGGGGAACGCGTTTAAAATGTGGTGTGAATATTAAAGGTCGTCTGTCTCTAAACATGAAGTTAATAGTCCAAGAAAGTATTGTTTATTGCTGGGAGTGGTGGCATTTTCTGAGTATGTGGCAATTTCAACTCGATTTTAATTTTCATCTTAAAGTTGTATTTATAATAGTGCTAAAAGTGCTGAAAATAGTCAAGATACTAGAATGTCGACGATGTAGTTGTTCTAAAGGAAATATATTGATGTGCCATATCGGTGTGTTATGAGGAACAAAAAAAATTCCTTGAGAAACGGAAAACAGCTAAAGTTTATGAAAGGGAGTTGTATCAAAACAAAAAAGAAAACAACCAGGAGTAACAGTAGTGAAATAGTTATGAGATAAAAACAGTGAGATTCGATCGGAGATTTGACTGCGCGTGGAGGTGAAGCAGGATAATCGGTAAGACGAATTAGGGTGAAGGCTACTATTTTTCATGCTAAAAACCTCTGCGTATTTTATTCATGACGTTATTCTATCAGTATTGCAATGACGTAAATTGAATATAGCTATAACTGTGAATTAACTTCATATAAATTAACTATAACTATGTATTAACTTCATATAAATTAGCTGTATAATTAACTTAACGATTTGTCTAAGCTTCCCATACACAGACACATGAACAGTCTATTTTCAACGTCTTTTCTCTTCCTAAATCAAATTATATGAATGATGTAACTCTGTAAATGTTAAAGCTAATCTTTTCTAGATCAAAGAATCCATTTTCTGAATATTAAAGCGTATGATAAAGATCTTTTCTAAACAAGACACGGGTTTATTTTGACATACATACATACATACATATACATACATACATACATACATACATACATACATATACATACATACATACATACATACATACATACATACATACATACATACATACATACATACATACATAAATACGTGCGTACGTATGTACGTACACCCTAAGATAAAATATCCAATTAATATAAAATCAATTTTTAAAACTGTAAAAATAACTTAATTAAAATCTTTAAAATAGATAAATGAATAATAGATTATTCCAATATACTTGACTTCTTCTGGCATATCATTTAGTGAGCACAACTATCAGAACTACGAATGCAACTGACTGACTTAAAACTATTTTCAGTTGTTTTAGTGAATACTATTAAACAGGAAGTAAGCTCTGATAGATACAAGCCTGTAACCGGATTTCAGTTCACAGTGGAACATTCTTTCATTTTATTTACACTGCAGATAATTTACGAAATGGAAAAACATGAAAATATAGCATACTTCCCTTCTTCCTGGAGGCTAAACGTATCAGCTTTTGCTACGTTTGCATGCAGCGGGGTAAGACATGAATATCAACGTTTCGACCCTTCTCTGGAAAGAAAAAGAAAAAAAAATCTCTTCGTAAGAATTCATCCAGGTTTGAGAACATTACTAAAGGATTTTTATGAATTTGCATGTATTAGTATACCCAAGGACGGAGACCTCAATACTTCAGGTGTAGCGTAAGTCCCGAAATTATGTTTTTATTAATTAAGCTTCTAGGGGATAAGCATGCAAAGCCACTGATGAAGTTTTGACTCTAGGCTCAAGTCAGCTTTAGTTTATTTACTAAATTCAGGCCCTTCGCTATTTAACCACTTTTAAGTCAATGATAGAGTCTTAAAGTGAACGTTCAATCTATAGGAAACAGTAGCCAAATCTCTCTCAAATTGCACCCGACCAGTATGGGAAGGAAGAGTCGAATACGTCTAGAGATAGCCAATGGGGAAAAGATGTTCCTTTGATTGTAGGGTACCAGGATAGTATTAGGGAAAGGTGTTCGTTTTGATTTTAGGAGACCTAAAAGAAAAGAAAAAATCTTTGATTTTAGGCCTCCTTTGTCACATCTCAAGTAAGATTAAACAACAAATACTTTGCACCAAGTAAAAAAAAAAAGAAAACCTCTACAATCAACCAGAGGTTTTGTCAAAAGGAAAATATTTTCTGCAAAATCTTTCTTTGAAGTATTACTCTAAAATAACGATAATACTAACAGTGAGGAACAAAGGAGTCTCTACACCGTCCCTTAGCGTACGAGAAAGAGTAGCCAAAGTTCCCTCACATTACACATCGTATTTTAAAAAAATACATTGGACGTGGTCTTTCTGATATACGAAAACAAACCGGAATGTTCGATCAGAGCTGATCTAGATGAAGAAAAAAAGAGTGGAACTTTGTTACAAATAGATGTTGCTACTTTCATCAGATATTGGAAATGAACGAAAACTACAACATATACGAGACAATTAAACGTGTGATTCAATTCATCGTTTTACGCTAGGGTTTCTAATTTCTCTTTGCTGTAAACTGACTGGCAGTACATCGATCCGCTCCGAGTGCTATGCTTCAAGCAAGAAATCTTCATTTAATCCGATAAACTATTGTATTACTTCCTTATCCCATCATACAAAGTCTTAGTAAATCGCCAATGAATACACATCAGTTGGCCCTTTCGTCTGATTGTCGTATTATTGATTAGATATTTCTGGAAGATTTTCTAATCTGATACTAGATGGAATATCTAAGATTTATAGTTGCTGTTTCTTTTTTCTCAAGAATTAACTGAATATTTTGATTCAAGACATCACGCTGTTGATAGAAGAATAGTTTACAAAACTCTTCTAGCAGCTAAAATTGACTACATTCATCTCCTCAAAGAAACATGTATAAACATGCATACGTAAGTAACAACACAACTACATATATAAACACAAAATCATACATATACATAGACGTCTATATGATTACACACACCTATATACGTGTGTGTATTTGAGTATCTATGAGTGTATTGATTGATCATTTCTTCATAGAAAAATGGAAACAAGTAAATTCATTTATATATATGAGCGTTGCAAAGAGATACACGTAGAAAACACTTGTAAATGTATTTATCGTTTGGTTGTTCAGTCATTCTATGTATGCATGTATAGCTTAATAGACAGACAGATAGATAGATAGATAGATAGATAGATAGATAGATAGATAGATAGATAGATAGATAGATAGATAGATAGATAGATAGATGCGTGTGTGTATATGTATATATATGTATATACATAGTAATTTAACGCTCGGGAATTGAGAAAGTCTATCCTTTGCCATGATAGATCGCTAGCCACTAAACCTTTTTCTCTTTTCTCTCCCTGTTTATTTTCTGTGTTCCTTTCTGTCGAAGAGCGTAGGCTCGAAATGTAAAAGACTTTCTCACTTCCCGAGCGTTAAACTAATACATCTGCTTGTTGTTTACACAGCCGTCTTCGTCTTTTGTTTCTTCTTTTTCTTTTTGTAAATTCTCATTATATATATGTATTTATATATATATATATATATATATATATATATATATATATATATATATATATATATATATATATATATATATATATATATATATATAAACAAATGTATGTATGTATGTATACATGTATGTATGTATGCATATGCATGCAGGTATGTATTATGTATGTATACACACGCACATATTTATAGAAAGAAAGAGGGAAAGGGAAAGGTAAAGTAAAAGGTAGCGAAACAGTATACGTCTATATAATCAAACCAAGCTGATGCTAATGTATATTTGCTTTTATGTATAAGTGCGTGCGTGCGTGCGTGCGTGCGTGCGTGCGTGCGTGCGTGCGTGCGTGCGTGCGTGTGTATGTCTCTATATGTTTAAGAAAGACAGAGTGAGAGGAGGGAAAGAGACAGAGAAAAATAAAGAACAACAGAGAGTCTGAGCAAGCATTATCATTGCAGATTGTAGCTGAAACTGCTGTGAGATATGTGATAGTTAGAATGTTTATTTCTATTGATTTTATTTTTATTTTGAATTTCAATATATTTTGTAATTTCGCCCTCCGTCTGATTTTATCAGATTCTTCATTGAAAGATTAAAAGTGGTTTGGCTTCAACAGACAGGTGTCAGCCCTTTAGCTTCAGGGCAGTAAAGTATAACGATGTATTGATTGGTTACACCTAAACTCTCAGTGGAGTGTCAGTAATTTTTTTTTTACTGTTCAGTCAACCTTTAATAATTTAACCAATATAATGAATAATTTTATTTTTAAATCATTTAATTTAATTATTTAATTAAGGAGCCAAGTAGCATAAAGTCATTTTGATTTTAGAATTATACGAAAATAGAATGAATCAAAGCTGAGTGTGTTTACTGACCAAATAAACAGTTTATGATCGATCGTAATAGGAAGACAACGATTTAAGAAGACAGCTTTATGGTTTAGTCACAAGAGAAAGGGCAACGCTCATGAACTTTTCAAGCAGAGCATTTAGACTGATGGGGGTAAGGGAGGGATAGAGAAACAGAAAGCTTTGCTCAAATGATTAAAGCATCAACTTTTCTAAAAGCATTCAAGAGGGCGGGTGGCGGTGTTAAACCGGGTGACGAATTATGTATACTATCCACAAACACATACAGTTCTAACGGGTGTGGTTTCACATAGTTTTTGTCTCACAAAGTTTCAGTCATAAAGCTTGCGTCGGCCTGAGGTTATGGTAAAGAACAAGTAATTGTTCAGGTACTTCTTAACTACATTACTAATCCTATGTGCACTTGTTCGTTCACCTTGCAAGGTGATCTGATCCAAAATATTTACTTTGCATTAAATTCCTTCAAATAAATGGTCAACAGTTAAGTTATGCATAACCAAACTGTGTGTTTGTATACGGTGTATACAAGTCTCCTCTACTCTTTGAAGAAATGGTAATATTGTAATATGTAATATTGTAAAATTGTAAAAATCTCAAAAATGAATTGTGAAAATCAAACTATATTAGAATTTGATTGACTAAATTGTGTGTGCGTGCGGGTGCGTGTGCGTGGGTGGGGAGAGAAAGAGAGACAGAGAAACAGAGACAGAACAGAGTGGATTACTTCTTATTAGTAGTGATTGTAGCCATTATGAGGTCTCGGTCTTTAAATGTGGGTCAGCTCTGACTGAGTTGAACCTAGGACAAAAGACATTACATCCATTACATTAGAAGCTGCAATGTCCAACATAACTTTTCATTTAAAACAACAGCAGGGTATGATTTAAGGGAGATTCGGCTGTTGTTCTTAGCAGGCCGAACGACGTGCAGATGTACGTCTCAGACGTTTAGTTATACTTATATGCATTTGAGACTAGTTAGGACACCTGAGGTACATAAAACAAGGTGTCCTAACAAGAAATACTACGAAATAAAATATATAGTAGCTGCAGTTACCTTCCACCCTACGTTCTGTTGGATGATAGTTTAATGCTTTATTCGTTCCGTCGTTATATCTTAATATTTTTAAAGTTTTATATCTATCTCAAAACAAAAATGACACCGTTGTCCTTATTACGGAACTTAATATAAAGGGAAGAACATACAACGGCTGTCTCTTAAACTACCACAAGTCCAGATATCTTTAGAGTATAGTTTGTGAATCAGATCTTAGGAAATACCTGGTGCTGATTTCGTCAACTTCATTTTTCCCCCCTCTTATTTATTATTTAATCATAGGAGGAAAGACACCGCTCGTGACCTCTTTGACATCCTCTGAAACAGATGGAGCAAAGGTATATTCTGAGTAAAGACCTACGTAGCTCAATACTTACAATAGCATGAACTTCACTAAAAGCACCAACGGAGAGATGATGCCAAACCATTCGACCGATTAAGTCAATCGCTCTAAAACTAGAAAATCTGTCCGATAGGCTTTCACACAGTTTCTGCATATCAAGCTTCACTCATAATATTTTGGTTACTTCAAGACTTTGGGAGAAGTAACTTACCCCGAGAACCGTACACCAAGATTAAACTCGAAATAATGCAGTTTAAGAGCGAAATGGTGAACTTTCAAAATTGACATAAGCCATAATTTTTATCATGGGAATATGGTCGACTAATCTGATATTATGACATGTCTGCTTCTGATTTGATCGACTTCTTAGAAACTGACGTGCAAAATTGGCCTCCGTAAGAGCTGAACTCGAAATGTAATAATTAAAAGGCTTTTTATTTATGGTATAGTGGATGTATTCTACTTTAGTGGTCTACGACTCTACTATTCTAATTCTACTACTATTCTCCACATAGTTTTACACAAATGCACTTTATTGAAAACAAAGCAGTCTGTCAATCATCTCAGCAAACAGGTTTTTACAGTGTAAGCTGCGCAAATCTAACTAATGAAGGATATAATTCACCTAATATTGGTATCCAATTCAAGAGGAATGTTCACATTGTATGAAATATTGGACATGTGCACGTCACATACACACCATCATCAAAATCAGAACAAAGCAATCGAGACGACTATTCTTAATGAATGACGGATAATGCCTTTTTCAACTGGAAATAAATCTTGTGTACAATGGAGTACCAAAAAGAGTAGATCATCGAAAAAAAATTTTTCTGTATTTAGATCCACCCATTTTATGTGTCCTGTTCAAAACTCCCTTATGTTTGCAATCCCGTATAGTTTACTGCTGTTAAAACAGTTTCATCTCTTCTACTTGCAAATTACATTTCATCACTACCCAGTTCTACTCGCTGCATCTATTTCTTCTTTCATCACTCCTGTTGTCTTTTCTCTTCAGAACTGAGTACTGCGAGTAGTAATGCTGACAATGCTCAACCAATTATCTCCAGCACCTTAATTTCCTGAAATTCCCTTCTTGACCACATTGCTAGTATGGTGGTGGAGATCGTAGTGGTTGTAGTAATTCAGTCCCAGATTAATCCTAGCTGCTTAGATTTATATTAGCAAAGGTATTTCAACTATGCTCTCTTCTACTCTCTTCTAATTCTTGAGTAATTTAGGGGACATTTGGCTGTTATCACTAATGTAGTCATACTACATGTAATTTCATAGATACGGAATTGCGGATGTTCAAACCTCAGCTACATCAATTTTTATCTATTTCAGTGGAACTGTTCAAGTGATGGTTACAGCCCCTTCCACAAGACTAAACCTTGATTATTGAGTATGGACATAATGCAGTACCAGCGATGGCCTACCAACAGCTGATTCTTTTATTTTCAACTATTGTGTATCTAGAACAATACAAGCCAATGTGTCCCTTTTCTTAAGATGACAGGGTGTAATTTGAAAGCCGTTTAGTTGCTAAATTTAGATATCGAGTGTCTAAGTATAAATTTTGTCTTCAGCTTGTAAAGTTATGATGAGTTTAATGGTTGGTTGATCTTACGTTATTTTAGTGTTTATTTATGCGCTGGTCAGAGCTATCGCGACGGTGAATTTGGTCGGAGCAGTTTTTTGGAGCGAGATTAATGTAGCATTTTACTGCATGACGAGCCAGTAATAGCATTCAAACTTTCGATCCCTTATTCAGCTGTCCTGTACTCGTTAACAATAACTTATTGTAAAAGTCTCACCATTAACTTCATAATTACGGTAATTTCAGTTATATTAATTAGATTATTGTCATTAATTACCTGTATCGAACTTTGAAGCTCGCAGCTTTGAACAGAGTTGTATTCAGTAGTATATGATAAATATATTAGCTTTATCGCATGCCTAATAAGCCCTTGCAATTGAATTAAGCTTAATGGTATTCCCATTGTGTAATAGAAATATACTAGCAATGACGGCGATACGATTGTTTGAAAGCAATTGAATTATTCAATTGCGCTGCACTTTAGTTAAAGTTTGGTACACCAAAAGCTTACTTCGGCTCAAAAGTGGGAAATTTTATCAAATAAAGCAGAAAAGCGAAAAGTTTGGGAATACAAAAATATTCTAAATTGAATGCTAGTTTTGTTTGCAAATAATATTGATTTATTTTATAAGACACACAATCTCATATTTATAGGAATGTGGAAATGGGATTTTGTGTTATCCGTGTTTATTTCGCTACATTAATGGAGTAAAGAAAAATCATTTCGAACGGGGATCGAAGTCGGCTCCTTGTCTTCACTACTTTCTTGCTTATGCAAATAAATATTATCTTATGCTCATGACACTTTCCTGGGGGCATTAGTTACATAACCTAAGCATAATAGGTTACACCAACACTCAAAACTGGATTTCGATCTTAAACCACGGAATACACACCATAAAACTAGCGAAGCAAATATTTAATATTAGCACTTTTCTCCAACAATTGCTGGTATTAACACCACACAGCTAAACGTCTCCTTAACATACCATTTTCTTATCCAAAATTCATTAGTCCCAATACAGAATTTGTAATTCTATTCCAATATCCACCAATTAAATAAGGAATATATAGTCAAGTTTAGGTTGCCAAACATTATGTTTAGAGCAGATGCTAAGTTTCAATTATTCAAAAGTATAACCCTAATGAGAAGAAAATTTCTTAACAAAAATGAAAATTCTGAAAAGAAGCAAGGGAAAAATTTTTTAGATCTTTCTCGATCAATATTTAAATGGTGATATACAAGGAGAGTGATTTTGATTTTTGGTAGCTATGGTGACTACTACGGACATGTTTCGGTTATATCTGACCTCTTAAGTGAAGTGCAGTTAACACACAACTATTAGAGTATAGAATGATTTGACGTGTATATAGTTCTAGTGTGAATATAATTCGCTGATGACAAAAGAAGATTTCTCAAAAATGCATAGTACGTAAATATTACGGAGCATATATTGCTGCTGCCTTTACGGAGAGTAAAACCGCACAAATCACACATTTTCTACAATTTGTAAACGTCTTAGTTTTCTATCAGATCTCTACAATTTTAGTGATGACTGGTGAAGAGCAGGGTGGCAAGTTTTTGGTTATAGTATGGCGGAACACTAACGCAGCCACAAATTAATAACTGAAGACATATACAACATAATACCCATACCAAACCACAATAGACAGCTAAGCAGATAACCTACCTACTATGTTAAAAACAAACCCTCTAAGATTACGCATTCTTCGACCTGTTGTTACACGATTCTGTTATAAGTAATACTCTGTACAAATGCATACTTCTGTTCAGATTCATACATATACACACATATACGCACACATACAAATGTACAGGTGTGTATATGTTATGTCTGTGTGTGTATATGTTATGTCTGTGTGTGTATATGTATGTATTTATGTATGCGTGTATTTATTCTTAAACTAAAAGAAAATTACACATCACGAGGGATTTCTTTTGCATATTTCCTCGTATCATATGTGTGTGTGCGTACATGCATGTGTTTGTATGTATTATTTATTTCTGTCTCTGTCTCTCTCTTTCTCTCTCTCTCTCTACATATATATAATATAATATAATACAATATAATATAATAAAACATAATATAATAAATACAATACACACGTGAATACAAATTTTCCATATTTGTAAATGTATACGACGACTGGATTTCTCATCATACTTACAAATCTACATTGACTTCATTGTGTCTAAAAGATTTACTCTTGTTTGGGTGCATTCATAAAGGACAGCGTTCAAAAAGATATCTTTGGAAAATTATTCAGTCCAGTTTATCACTTACTTTACTGTTTGATGCAGATCAATATCTCAGCTTAATCCTTGTCATAAGATTTCTGTCAGATCAAAGACAGTCCCTCCACTATGTGTATTTGTGTGTGTATAAACGTATATATGTATGTACGTTTGTATGCATGTATGCATGCATGTATGTATGTATGTATGTATGTATGTATGCGTATGCTTGTATATATGTATATATGAAAACATATATATGTGTGTGTTATGTGAGCACGACCATATGGAAGGTGGGATGGATGCAAAAATGAGAGAGCGTCACTAGGATAACTCAGTTAAATATTCATTTTGGTTAAGCGCGTAAGTTTGCATTGAAGGTAAGCAACGGTTGTTTCTAACAGTTAAGCCGAGTAATCACGCACGCACACACACACACACACACACACACACACACACATCTTGTCCTTCTTCTAAATCCTTTCTACTATAAGTACAAGGCCTGAAATTTGGGGAGAGGGGGATAGTCGATTACATCAACCCCAATACTCGACTGGTGCTTTTTTTTTTTAGCGACCCCGAAAGGATGAAAGCCAATGTCGACCTCGGTAGAATTTGAATTCAGAGCGTAGCGACAAGCGATATGCCGCTGAGCGTGCTAATGACTCTGCCAGCTCGCCGTATTTTTCTTCCTCAAAATGCACTCGATGTACAACTGTGCATACGTATTGATGCCTAGAGTACAAAAGAATATTTAGTGAAGTGTGTTAGTGTATTTTTTCCCAAAATCAGTGAGTTTGAACTGAAACATCTGAAGAACTACTAGTTTATCTACATGACTTACAGAAAGTTCAAGAAATTTAAGGCTGAGTTATTCTGTTTATAAATAGAGTATTATACAAAAATATATGTATATATTGTATATCTTTTATCTTTTGCCTGTTTTGGTCATTAGACTGTGGCCATGCTGGGCATCGCCTTGAATTTTTAGTTGAATGAATTGACCCCAATACTTATTTTTTTAAGTCTGGTTCTGTTCCAACCATGCTGATTATGCGATCAGCTAGGGTTTTAAACTGCGTTTGTAAAAGCCATATTGTTATGTATTAGACTAGGGTCCAAGTGACACTAATCTTCCTCATTCAGATCACAGAGAAAGTGCAGTACACGAAAAGTTAGATTTTTCCCTTCAAGGCAGCTGAATTTATCAATTTCTCCACTGCAATTTATTGTAGAGCAACGGTTGCGAATTTGATGACCACTTAAAAAGAAATCACCTGTTTCTCTAACATACGATTGCACACACGTTCAATGCAAGATCGTATTGAGCACTTAGTTATAACAACAACAACAATAATAATAATAATCCTTTCTATTATAGGCACAAGGCCTGAAATTTTGTGAGAGGGGACTAGTCGATCACATCGACCCCAGTATTTATGGACTCTCAGAGGTTGAAAGGCAAAGTCGACCTCGGCGGAATTTGAACTCAAAATGTAGCATTTCGCCCGGCATGCGAACGATTCTGCCAGTTCGCCGCCTTAAAAATATTAATAATAATTTTTGGTCACATGGGCCACAAATATACACTGAACCGCAAAAGAAACGCGGTTTTTTCAAATGTCATTTTCATATGGTAAATTAAAAAATTAAAAATTTATTTCGGGGATGTATGTGTAAATATTCTAAGACATGCTGGTTTATAACTGAAACCCAAATTGCAGGTAACATTTCGACTTTCCCTGAAACGAGACTCCAAAACGCAGCTGCGTTGAATGCAGTGGGTGGCAGTCGCAAACAATTGTCATGTAAACCGAAATGCACGTGCATCTCGTAGAGGTTATGGGTATAAAAATCAACTTGAACCGCGTTCCTAGCATTTGTACTTTATCCACCAAAGGTTAGTGTCGTGAATTAAGGTCATTATCACTTGTTATATTACCGTTGTTGCTTTGTTGAACGGTGTTATTGCGTGTTTTTGTAAAATACTCTTGTTTCACTACTTTGGGCGGTCCAGTTGTCATTTTCCCCTTGTTTGGAGGGGAAGCGTTATGATGAAATACTAAGATGTAAGTCCGTCCAACGTGGAGTTGTCGGATGATGAATTGATGTATTACACAAGTGGCATGGAGGAGTAACTGGCAAGAGGAGGAAAAGAAAAAAAACCGGAAAAAGTATCAAAAGTTTTGCGGCGGCGGCCGGTGTGTCCAAGAGGAATATGTGTACATATATACAGATTGCAATTTCGGCTGGTTATTCTCGATATTCTCCAATCTGGCCAGCCCCAAGGAAAAACTAAGCTAAGAACATTAGATTCCTTGGAAGAAAGCAGCGAATATATGCAAAAACAAGGACGGAAAAAAATCAACAATGTTACACAAAAACAATAAAAATAATAAAACAGGACATAACAACAGATGTCTTTCGACTAAAGACAAATTAAATTAAGCTGGCGTTGTGGAAATAAGGCCTTACGGCAGGAATACAGGATTTCACAGGCACAACGGCCGCACAACGCACAACACAAACGCACAACGGCCGGCCAAGAAAGAAAGATCACGCTTGGCCGAACACCGGTCAAGTGAGAACAGTAGCTATGTGTACAAACAAAATGAAAGAGTTGTCGTACATATCGATGAGTTACATATATGTAGAAACAATGAATGAATTAAATCTGCTTTTCTCAAACTTACACAGGCAAAAGCACGCCGAATTAGAAGCATTCCAGTCATGACCAAGCACAAAGAGTCAAATTTTATAACCCTAAATTCATTTAAACCTTTCACTCTCAAAACATTTCTCGACATTCGTCAGCCTAAATATTAAATCACGATTCGTTGATGAAACCTTCCAATATGTAAGACATTGGTTTCAAATTTTGGCACAAGGTCAGAAATTTCAGGGGATAGTTAAGTTGATTACATCGATCCTTGTGCTCAACTTGTACTTATTTTATCGATCCCAAAATGATGAAAAGCAAAGTAGGCCTAGGCAGAATTTGAACTCAGGGCGTACAGACAGACGAAATACCGCTAAGCATGTTTCCCAGCGTGTTAAAGATTCTGCCAGTTCACTAACTTAATTTGTAGAAATATTGATTTCAAATAATGGCACAAGGTCAGCAATTTCGTGGGACGGGATAAGTTAGTTACATCGATTACAGTGCTCAACTGGTACTTACTTTATCGACTCTGAAAGGATGAAAGGCAAAGTTGATCTAGGCAGAATTTGAACTCAGAACGTAAAAACGCTCAAAATGGCGCTAAACATGTATCCCAGCGTGTTAACGATTCTGCCAGCTCACTGCCTTAATCTGTAGAAATATTACAACTTAATAAAGTTAATTGTGATATTGGAATGCAAGCAGTTTAGAACAAATTTTTTTTTTTTTTAAATGGTTAATCTTTTAGCAAGAGCAAAATGGGGTATGTATGTCTGAATAATGAACTGAAAATTGTTAATTATTATATATATTGTAACAAGAGCTTTTTCTACTCCCAGTGCATCCGCTCTACATTTAATATGTATTTTTCTTTTATAACAATAGGATTTTATTTGTAAGGAATGTAGCTATTAATTCTGACTTGTCTGGTGACTGCACTGAGACTCCCTCATTTGCTAATGATAGAGTATTTTCATGATGCAAATATTAGGAAAAATCATAAACAAGTTTAGAATATAGATTTAACTTAGAGCAATACATGCATAATACCCATTTTTAAAGATGCAGGTGTTATTGTATGGATAAATATCTATGATTAATTTCTACTTCATAAAATAAGTGAACAGGAAGGAAGAAATAATGAGACAATCTCTCCATTTAATCTAATCGCAGTGAAACCTTTATCGCGCTCATCGTTGACAATGCTTTCAAACATATGTTCTTTCATTCACTCTCTCCTATCTCTCTCTCTCTCTTTCTCTCTCTCTCTCTCTCTCTCTCTCTCTCTCTCTCTCTCTCTTCGCTCGCTTGTTCGCTCTCTAGATTGGCTGATACTGTCATATTTCTTCACATGTATAGCGATTTTAACTCGATGTTGTTCAAGAGACTCGGTTACCATTCGCAATGTTTGAGTGAAGAAATAATTATAAATATGAAACAAGAACTTTGCCAAAATAACAAAATAAACATCTTACTGTATCTCAGATGTGTATATTGAATTAAATTTATTTCAGAATATATAATACAAGGAGCGAATGGGTAGTAATCAACAGTTTACTCGACAAGATTTTATTTTCTTTATGGATTATTCAGAGAAGTAAAGTTAGCATACACGACACTGTGCAACGTCTCTAAGACCAGTGAGGGGAAAGAGAATAATAAACCGCAATTCATGGAGTAGGGTACAGTGGGCATTAAAAGTAAAGTAAAAATAAATAGAACAGCCTTGCTTGGTTTCGAGGATGAAGATTCAGTTATTCCATCAACTGAACTACCTGCTCATTGAATCAGCATGTAAGTGGCTGTGTATTCCAAAGACATGAGCACTATTAACATAACCGTCAAATAGAATCAGCATAGCACAATGAGCGACAAAGCCGTGCCGTTCGAATTACAGGCATAAACTATCCGGTGGGCTTACACACTGTTTCCAAATTCCACTCACAGGATATGGGTTGACTCGAGTCAAGAGTAAAAGAAAATTACCTTAGGTGCTACATAGGGGGATCGAACCTGTGACCTGGTGATCATTAGTTAAACTTAATCATTCAGCCATGTTGCGTCCATATGTGCAAAATAATGCTTTCCATATAGTATGAAGTAATGCTTCAAAATAACGAGTCATTTTCAGGTTTGAAACTTGGTCCATAAGTTTGCAACTGAGAGGGCACTCAGAAGTTTAGCGGTGATATTAAATCGATCGTCGTATTAAGACTTAAATTATGTCAACCAATAAAGTTCTAGACATAAAAAGATATCTCTAAAGTAACTTAGCGTTTTGTATAGCGCTCTTCCATTTCTACATATTCAAAAATAATAAGCGTAACGAAATCCTCTATACAATACTATATAGAGAGAAATATCAATAATATAGGCTCAAAGCATCACATTGCTAGTAGATTATGCTTTACTGTAAAAGGTTAATAAGAACGAAACACCTACTTTGTTTTCACTGGATTTTTTAGATGAAAGCTCCCAGCTTCACCGTCAGAATTTTCCCGAAACTTCGGTCAACTGAACTAAATGAAGTTATCTCACTTGTATGTTGTTCCTTTAGTTCATAGACGCAACAAGAGGGAACTTTTGCAAACAAATTGCGTGGATAATCTCAGTTAATCGGCGTTTTTCAGGTCACTCATTACATATGTGAAGCTTTAGTTGGTATTATAGATCAATTAAAATGACCCCATTACTTCATTGGTACTTGTATATGTCTAATTGACCCCGGAACTATGAAAGACAGTTGGTTTTGCGGAAAGAATTGAAATATTCTTTTCTACTCTGGGCACAAGGCCCGAAATTTGTAGGGAGGGAGCCAGTTGATTCGATTAACCCCCGTGCGCAACTGGTACTTAATTTATCGACCCCGAAAGGATGAATAGCAAAGTCGACCTCGGCGGAATTTGAACTCAGAACGTAAAGACAGACGAAATACCGCTAAGCATTTCGCCCGGTGTGCTAACGTTTCTTATTTCTTTATTGCCCACAAAGGGGCTAAACATAGAGGGAACAAACAAAGACAGACAAAGGGATTAAGTCGATTACATCGAATCCAGTGCGTAACTGGTACTAAATTTATCGACCCCGAAAAGATAAAAGGCAAAGTCGAACTCGGCGGAATTTGAACTCAGAACGTAACGGAAGACGAAATGCCGCTATGCATTTCGTCCGGTGTGCTAACGTGTCTGCCAGCTCGACGCCCCTGAAAGAATAGAAATATTAATTCATAACAAAGGCACAAAACCTCTGATCAGGAGGGAGATTGTAATCAATTAATATCGATCTCATTATTTGATTGGTAGTTGTTTCATTAACTACGGAATTATGAAAGACATAGTTAACTTTGATACGATTTGAAATCAGAATATAAAAGAGAATAAATAACTACTACAAGACATTTTGTCTGACACTCTAACAATTTTCCAACTGACTGCTACGGATTTATTATAAATATTATTTATAAATATTATTTACTATAAATATTATTTACTATAAATATTATTTACTATAAATATTATTTACTATAAATATTATTTACTATAATAAATTTTAGATTATTTGATATTATCACGATTCAAGGATGTTTATTTATATGATATATTGATTTCAAATTTTGACACAAGGGTATAAATTTGGGGGTTAAGTCGTTTACATAGACCCCCCAGAGCTCAATTGATACTTATTTTATCGACCCTGAAAGGAAGAAAGGTAAAGCTGTCTTCGGAGGAATTTGAATTCAGAACAGATACTCAGAACGAAATGCCACTAAGCATTTTGCCCGACATGTTAACGATTCTGCCAGCTCTCCGCCTTAATTATATGAAATATTGGAAATATGACTGTTCAAATTCTGCCGAGGTTGACTTTGCCTTTCATCTTTTCGGGATCGATAAAACAAAGTACTAGTCAAGTACAGGGGTTGATATACTTGACTTACTCCACTTCCTAAAACTGCTGGTAATGTGCCAAAATTTGAAACAAATATTACAAACACGGTTTATAGCAGAATCAGAATTTAGATACTTGTTTCTGTGTTCCTCATCATATCAAAAGTTCGAAGTATTTTTGATACGATGAGGGTCGTTACATATACGTTCGTTAATTATAGAATATAATATGCTCATTGTGTATATATGAGTGATAGATATGTTTTGTATATCAGTGTGAGCTTGTAAGTATTCCTCCCATTCAGACAAGATAAACACAAACATATTCACAAACTTGTACAAACGCATTCACACGCACGCACAGAGAGAGAGAGAGAAAGAGAGAGAGAGAGAGAGAGAGAGAGAGAGAGAAAGAAAGAGAGAGAGAGAGAGGGGGGAGAGAGAGAGGGGGAGAGAGAGGGGGAGAGAGAGGGGGAGAGAGAGAGAGAATGCAATACAACACAACACGACATAACACATAAACATTCAGCAAATAGCAACTCTGAATCAGTCATGCAAATAGCACGAACCAAAGGAGTCATCACATGGTCGCTCGACCTACAAGATATAGCAGTCAAACCTTCCTCAAAATGACACGTTACCATCTTAAATGCATCTTGTTGGATAATGTTATCCTGCATTCCTTACACAAGAAAAAACGGGATGGTACGGTTGGAAAATTTGGGATCAGAGCTGACCCGATACTAAGCTACAATAACAACAATAATGGATCAGCTTTAACTATCTTGCTGATATATACTCCGTCAGAAGATCAAAAGTTGTGATCCACCAAAGTCCGCCACAACCAACAGTTGTACAGAATAAGACTGGACAATGGAGAAATACTAATCACAGCGACTCAGAGACTGGTACTCGTGTTGTACAGGTGTTTATCCCGATAATCCAATGGCGTACAGATCTTTCAACAAATGATGATCTCATTTGTTATCCTCTCAACTGAAAATCCTATAACGATAGACGAGTGGCAATGTATGCAAACTAATTGGAAACGCACGGTAAGTTACAGCTTTTGCCTGCCACCTATGCCTCAAGCCATGCAGATCTACAACATGACTGAATAGTCATCTGTGAAGTTATGGATGGAAAATCAGAAATGCTATGGACAATGAGGAAGCACAAGCAGACGGCAATCATCTGTGATATATACAATACTGTATCTTATAAAGCATTAAGTGATGAGGTCTTTATAGTAAAGTCCCCCTACCCACCAGAATGTAAGCATGGTACATCAAACTCATAGGTTTTGTATTCTGTTCCAGTGACTCCCAACGAACTATACACCTGCTCGATCAGGGTTTATAACAATAATAGCACTACTTAGCTTGCAAGGGGATAAACTTATTTGCAAATTAGGATGACTTTGACGACTTCTCTTAACCTTAACCTAACGCAGCATGGCAACTGAAATAACTATGTATGTCGAGATATAATTTTAAAGCAGATAGTCTTGTTCGGGATTATAACTTCAGACAACCCTCCAAAGTTCTTGTTAGTATATTACGGCTAAGCACAATTTTATGAGACCTATCGTACCAAGAGACGATCGCTACAAAGGACCGGTTCTAAAATCTCGGTGAGCTCTCAAATACGATCTTTTGCATACCAATCTCTCACAAATACATACATACATATACATACATACATACATATATATATATATATATATATATATATATATATATATATATATATATATATATATATATATATATATATATATATATATATATATATATATATATATATATATATATATATATATACATACATACATACATATATATATGTATGTATGTATGTATGTATGTATGTATAATATTCCATTTACAATATATATATGTAGGTGTGGATGTGAGGGGATATTAACTGACACAAACGCATACACACATACATACGAAGAAAAAGAAAGTACCAGAACTAGATGACAAAAGGGAAGCAAAAGAAGAGAGATGTGAGAATAACAAAAGATATACATATTCACATACACGCGCGCGCATGCACGCATGAACGCACGCACACATATGCATATACAGACAAACTGAGAAAGAAAAAAGGAAATGGAAAGAGACGTGAAAGATAAAGTTAGAGAAGATTGAAAAAAGAAAAAGAAAGGAAGTGTGACAACAATAAAGAATATCGAGATGCAGGGAAAGAACGAGATTAGAGGAATAAAGAGAGAGATGAAGAAAGATGCAGAAGAAAAGCGTAAGATTTCCACCCGGTAACAAGAAAGTATTTAATGCGCCAGGGTAAAGAAAAATATTGGCTCATATGAAGAAGAAGAAGAAGAAGAAGAAGAAGAAGAAGAAGAAGAAGAAGAAGAAGAAGAAGAAGAAGAAGAAGAAGAAGAAGAAGAAGAAGAAGAAGAAGAAGAAGAAGAAGAAGAAGAAGAAGAAGAAGAAGAAGAAGGCTGGGGAGACGAGGAGAAGTTGGCGAAAGGGAAGTGCGGAGTCTCTTGTTTGACCAACAGAAGAACATCAATTATGTAAGAAGCACGTAACTGAATGGAAGAACGAATGCAAGATATGCAGAGAACAATAAGTATGATAATGATGTAGATGTACAGCGTAGAGTTTCACTGTTTAACAACGTGACAAATTGTAGCAGACGACTGACAACATAAGTCTGTTGTTAAACTAACCAATCAACGAACGTCTTTTAAAAATCGAAGGCTGGTGAGGTACTGGGAGAGTCGGGGACAAAAACATTGTTGCTGTTGCTGTTTTGCCGCTGTTGTTCATATTGATTGTTTTGTTGTTGACTGAGAGACAGAAGAGTTTGACTAGAGGTGAGTATCGAAAAGAATATTTGAGAGAAACAAGCAGAGCGAAAGAGAGACGAAAAGAAGATGAGAGAGACAGTGAGAGAGAGAGAGAGAGAAAAGAGGTGAAACAGAAAGAGACTTTATGTGTATTCATGAAGTTTCTTCTGACTGTGTTTATGTGTGTGTGTGTGTGTAACTAGCAATGTGTTAGAATGGTAGGAATGAGAGAATATCGCAGAACATTCCAAAATATCATCGAATATACACTGACTGATAAAGAATTTGAGATGAAAGACAGAAAAAGAAAATAAGACTAGAATGAGAAAGGCGTGCTCTTCTCAACTGCTATTATTATGCATATATTATACATACATATACACACACACACACACATATATATATATATATATATATATATATATATATATATATATATATATATATATATATATATATATATACATATGTGTATATATATATATATATATATATATATATATATATATATATATATGTGTGTGTGTGTGTGTGTGTGTGTGTGTGTGTGTGTGTGTGTGTGTGTGTGTGTGTGTCTGTCTGTCTGTCTGTCTGTCTGTCTGTCTGTATACATATATATATATATATAAACAATATATGAGTATATGCATATATATGTACATGTATGTATATACGTTCATCTACATGTACATATAGATACATAACTGGGTACATGACGTGGCAAAAGAACAAGGACAAAATGGTAAACAAGGTGCAACAAACAAGCAGGCCACATAGAAACATCCCCTTCATCAGCTGCCACCATTAAAACTCCGGCGTTTCGAAGAATTAAGGCAGTACGCATCGTTAAAATGGTTCTTCCCACGAACACAAATTAAATTGTTTTCGTGGAGGGTAGTGGCGGACGGAAAACAAGACAGGAAAACGAAACAGTGAAATAAACAAACAAAAAGGCCGTACAGCCAGACGTGAAGTGTGTATGCATGTATGTATGTATGTATGTATGATTGTATGTGTATAAATATCAGCATATACTCATGTGCGTACGCGGAAGCGATCAAACACACATACTCTAGCATGCATATAAATAAATACATACTTATATACAGAGATACGTACATATATATTTACAGACACAGATATATTTGTGAGTGGGTGTATTTGTTTACATGTGTATATGTGTATGTGTATTGTGTGAATGCATACGCGTATGATTATATGGATACACATTTACTTACTTGTGTATGTGTGTACCTACAACATACACACAGATATTCATATCTA
The DNA here is from genome assembly GCF_046866305.1 of Octopus bimaculoides. Lineage (NCBI taxonomy): Eukaryota > Metazoa > Mollusca > Cephalopoda > Octopoda > Octopodidae > Octopus > Octopus bimaculoides. The sequence continues at coordinate 152,286,283 of NC_142928.1, forward strand.
AAGACATATACAAACAGATACATAGAAGTACATATACGCATGTTTATATATGTGTGTGTGTGTGTGTGTGTGTGTGTGTGTGTGTGTGTGTGTGCGCGCGCGCATGTGTGTCTGTCGACAATTTAGAGAGTGGATTTATGACTGAAAATATTTATTATTTGTTTCTTCATGCGTATCTCTGAATTAAATTATAAATATTCTAACTCCTAATCCGTATGTTGAGTACTCTTTCCTTTCATCTACCCAACTACATATATATGAACAAAATGTGTGTTTGTGTTTTCAATATATATACATATACATGTGCATGTGTGTGATATATCTATCTATCTATCTATCTATATATATATATATATATATATATATATATATATATATATATATATATATATACCGGAGTAAGCACATGAAATGTGCAACAAGGTGGAAAAAAGAGTACTCAAATACCAGAGGTAGAGTAATATGCTTTATTTAAAAGCAGCAGAAATATAACAAAAAAACCGTTACTCTGAGTTTCACGTTCCCGTTCATCGGACAGTTTTGTTAGAACAAAACTGTCCGATGAACGGGAACGTGAAACTCAGAGTAACGGTTTTTTTGTTATATTTCTGCTGCTTTTAAATAATATATATATATATATATAGTTGAAATTTTTAGAAAAGCAAAAGGTACGAAACTCTAAGCTCACTCTTATGCCTATCCACAATTCATTTTACTCCGCTTCTAATCATTATATGTATGTATGTATGTATGTACACACACACACACACACACACACACACACACACACATATACGGACAGAGAGGGGGGCAAATAGACAGACAGAGTGAGAGAGAGAGAGAGAAAGAGAGAGGGAGTGATCAATACGTTCATACATACATAAACACACACATACATACCTACATGTATTTAACTTATAAGAGAGTACAAAAGAAAGATATAATTTGATAAATACATCTATATACATATATGCATTCATATATATATATATATATATATATATATATATATATATATATATATACATACATATAGATATACATATATATATATATATATATATATATATATATATATATATATATAATATATATATATATATACATACATATAGATATACATATATATGCATATATATACATATATATACCTATATCTATGCATATATATGTATACATACGTATATGTATATATATACGCATGCATCTATGCACGCACGTATGTATATATGTATATATGTATATATGTGTGTGTGTAATCTTCAAAAGATCAACAAGAAACTCGGTGTTAAATTTCACTTTACATTATTTTGTACATTATTTCTTGCATTGAGTACTATCTTTTCTTCTTCGTGTTTACGCGTCTGTATACATATATATACACGCACACGTATACATATGTCCATATACATTCATATACATACATACAAACGCATACATATACAAATATACATATATACATTTATAGATAGATAGATAGATAGATAGATAGATAGATAGATAGATAGATAGATAGATAGATAGATATATATATATATATATATGTTTCTGAATCTATATCTATATGTATGTATGTATATATGTATGTATGAATGTATGCATGTATATATATATTATATATATATATATATATATATATATATATATATATATATATATATATATATATATATATATATATATGCATGTATATATATATATACATCTACATTATATTTATGTATACATATATATGTGTGTGTACATACATACATACATACATACATACCAGAACAATGTCGATATATACTTATGTGTGTATACTATTATTTCCGATTATTTTTTCTAATAATTTGCTTATTTATTTTCGTTTCATTTGCCAGTTTTCCTGCTTATTTTTGCCAACAGTTCGTCATCGAGTAAACACTGATGTGTACAAGTTTGTCACGTTCTTCTCTATATCGTTCAGAATATTTCTTATTTTGTCTCCAGAAGACTTTGCTGTTTTAATCAAAGATGAAAAAATATAGCTGCAATAGACTAGTAAACATTTGGAATTTCTGAATTCCTATTGTCTGTATATGTCTCTCTTGGAGTCTCCGTATGTTCGTACATGTGAGAATGAATAAATGTTCTTCATTTGCGCGTATGTATGATTGTGTTTGTGTGTTATTCTGTTCTACTTTGTAGTTTTTTTCCCGAGTAAATCGTTGTTATATTTTGTATCTTTGAGAATAAAAGGTACTCCTGATTCTTCAAAATATGGGCAGAACTTGTCCAACGATGGAGTAGAATAGAGTCACCCTAACATAACTACACTGACAATTTGTGATCTTTGATATTGTTAATTTGGTTGGAAAATGCATAAGCTTCACTATGCAATTCTTGAAATTTATAAGGATAGCCTCGAGCCGACCAAAGCCTTGTGAGTGAATTTGGTAGACGGAAACTTAAAAGAAGCCCGTTGTATATATGTATATATGTATGTATATATATATATATATATATATATATATATATATATATATATATATATATATATATATATATATATATATATATATATATATATATATATATATATATATATATATATACAATTGCAGCGTGGAAGGTGTTTATAAGCCATTTAAAATAACACACAAAATCCGTTAGATTCACTTCAACATTTAAATTTAATTTGTCAAAATATTTTCGTCGCTTTGAGACCGCGACCTGTTCACTGACAAAATTCTGTGCTGCATCTGAGAAAGTAATAGTTAGTTCATGATATATATGTACATGTGTATGTATGTATGTATGTACGTATGTATGTGCGTGTACATATGTGCGCGTATGCATCTGTGTACATGCGTATGCGTGTGTGCATGCCTATACACATGTATGTATATATGTATATATGTATGTATGTGAGTATGCACGTATGTACTTATGGATGTACATGAGTAATAGGGTAAGTGTGAAGACGTGTTTGCGTGTGTGTGTGTGTGTGTGTGTGTGTGTGTGTGTGTGTGTGTGTGTGTGTGCATATGTATGTACATGTGAATGTATGTTTATGTACTGATATGTGCGTCAGTTCAAGTTGTATACATGACAGTTACTTTGTTGAAGGTTGTATATACGCACATATATACATATGCATATACACATATGTAAACACGCACACACATATATGTGTTTGCGTGCGTTTGCCCCTCTCACCATCGTCTAACGGTGAATTGATACAACGTCTTAGATACATATATGTACTTATATAACCTTACTTATACATATATAAACAAGTATACACAATCATATTGACACTCACACACGCTCACAAATATACATACTTTAAAGTATACACGCATATACGCTTAATCATCACTACACCTATACATATATATATACACACATACATACATAAACACATACATATATACAAATATGTATGACACTAATACAAGGATAACGGTTAAAATTCAAATATGCATTTTTTTTCCTCCTCCATAAACATACCACACATAGATGTATCTACACACACTCATATCTACACATACTCATACGCCCATGCATGCACACACTCATAGTCACATACACAACGCACAACACATACACACATGTGCACACACACATACATCTACACACACGCACACACATATCAAACTATATACGCTCATGCGGTTATATATAATAACATATATGTATGTATTAAGCATCTCAACACGTATGTATGGAAAGGAATTCCACGTGTAAAAGAGAAAGAAGGGTGACTATAGAGGTGTACTCCCGTGTGGAATCTGGATGTTACCCCACTCGGATTTACGGTTGAGAGAGGGTTTGTACTCCTGTATACAGACAGCTTCCGTGACCTGTCTCAGCATTGCATCAGTGGGATGTTTGGACAAGATGTTTAATTTAAGACTCCCTAAGGAGCCCTTGTGGCAGTCTACAGCAGGCTGATAGAAGATGGAGTTGGGTTTCTTTTCAATGTAGTTGTCCAGGTGTTCTTTGAACCTATCATTGATACTCCTAGAAGTCTCACCAATGTATGACTCTGGGTTAGTCGCGCAAACTCCTTGTTGGCACTTAATTTGGTATACAGTGTTCTTGGTTTAGACAGAGGGGAGAAAAACAGGCACTACCGCTAATACAAACCCATCAAAAGAAAACTAAAAAGAAAACTAAAATAATAAACCTCTCTAATAAAACCCTTACACAAACCCAAATTAACATCCTAGCCAGAGGCTTAAAATTCACACCCACCCCAAGAACACCCAACCCCCCTGAGATCAAGGATGACATTTCAGAATTTTACAGAAAGCTTCGTTTAACAGTAGCTTTCATAGACTTCAACAATGAGGATGACTCAATTATTAAAAACAAAAGCAACTTCATACCTTCCAAAGGAAGGAATAAAGCACTGGATGATTTTTGCAACCACATCCAGAGTTTCCCTTTTATCCCACCTAAAACCAAGGTCAAATCAAACTTTAATAGCATAGAATGGAAAAATCTAAGAGACTTACAACAGGACAAAAGCCTTACTATCAAAAAAGCTGACAAAGGTAGTACTGTAGTCCTAATGAACACAGATTTTTACAAACACCTAGTACTCTCATTACTAAACGATAACTCCTTCTATGAAACTATCACCAACTATAAACAACAAAAAACTCTCAAAAACCTCACCACCCTTATACTCCAGCAAGGTCAAGGACTCACGGACAAAGAAAAAGATTACATCACTAATTTCAAATGCAAGCCCAGCCTCTTCTATGGCCTCCCTAAAATCCATAAGAACAAATCCATCACCGAAGCTTCCAAACTCTCCTCTGAAATCTACATCAACATCAAGGCACCGGAAGATTTAAAACTAAGACCCATTATAGCAGGCACCTCCTGCGAAACACATCGCTTAAGCAATTTCTTGGACATTCTTTTGAAACCTTTCCTAAGCCACATCAAAAGTTTCATCAGAGATGATCTTGACATGCTCAATCACCTCCCGAAAACAACAAACGATGAGTCACTCTTGGTTTCTTTTGACGTGGTCAACCTTTATACAAATATCCCTCATGAATATGCGATTGAGGCAATTACATTCTGGCTGCACAAACACCCAGAAACATTCCCTAATCGCATCAACACACCTTTCATCATAGAATCACTTAAGTTCATTCTGACCAACAATTACTTCCTGTTTGCAGACACATACTTTCGCCAAAAATGTGGTATCGCGATGGGTACTAAAGCTGCACCAGTCCTTGCGAACCTCATAATGGGTTTTTTTGAATTAACACTATATGAAACCTCACGCCAGAAATTTGGACACCTTTTCCACATCTTTTTAATGGATAACTGGAAAAGATATTTGGATGATTGTTTCATTATATGGAATGAACCCTATGAAAAACTTCTAGAATTCAAATCCATACTTAATAACATACATCCCAACATTCAATTCACTATGGAATTCAGCAAACATCATCTCCCTTTTCTTGATCTCTTAATTATAAAAACACCTAATAACCAAATCACAACTGACATCTACCACAAACCTACGGACTCACAACATGCCGCCCAAAACACACCAAGATAAATATCCCCTTTAATTTAGCTAAAAGAATTTGTACCATTGTCTCTGACCCAACCACTCGAGAAATACGCTTACAAGATCTCAAAAAAACACTGTTACAACGCCAATATCCCTCCACACTCATAGATCTTGGAATAAAACGTGCCAAGGAACTTGACAAAAACACACTAAAAACCAACCAACATAATAACACACCCAACCCCAAAATACTTCCATACATCTCCACCCATAACCCCAAAAACAAGGAAGCATTCACCACAATTAAACAAAACCTCCCCTTACTTACCACAGACCCGAAAATGAACAATATCATTAATACACACAAAGTCCTTAAATGCAAAAGGCAACACAAATCTTTGAAAACATTATTAACCAATTCCAAACTACATACACCACTTCCACCCCCATCAGTTAAAAAATGTGCACGCCCTAATTGTGGCACCTGCCCCTACCTACTTGAAGGCTCTGAATTTACCTTCAAACGAGGAACAAAGTTTAAAATTAAAACCAATTTCTCTTGTTCCTCGGGTAACCACATTTATGTCCTTACTTGCGCAGGTTGCTAAAACTTCTATATCGGACAGACGAGCCTGCCATTACGTAGAAGAGTAGCTGTCCATAGGGAACAAATAAACCTCCCTCAATACCGCCAAATTCCACTCAGTGGCCACATAGACTCTTGCGCCAGAAACAAAAACCCTAAATTCATTATATTCCCTTTCTATCAATGTAAAGACAGAATCTCCACACAAGAAAGAATCAACAAGGAGAATCTTTTCATAGAGAAATTCCAACCATTTCTTAACACACACACCCCTCAGTGACCTTATTTCTCTATGAACAGACACAAACTTCCTGTTGAAAGAAAAAAAGAGTTCATAACTCCAACTAAAAACACTTGTCTCCCCTTACACACACTTCCTGTTTTGACACCACATTTCCTGCTTAACACAAACTTTTAACCCTTTTTTTCAATCTAACAAAACTCTCAACTCTCATGCATCCTTATTTTTCCTACCAATTTATACATGAACTACTATTGAACTACAAAAGCTCAAAGACAATTTTCTTCATTTTGTACTTCTTTGTAAAAAAACATTTTCATTCTCCTTCTTCTTGGTAATTTGCTTCTTCGCAATGAAAACCGGTTAGAAAAAATCTTTATTAAAATATGCTTCCAGTTCAGCATTCTGGCTTTTTTTCATTTTCCTATTATTTCTCCACGTGCGGTTAACTGACTTATATATATATATATTTACTGACTTATATATATATATATATATATATATATATATATATATATATATATATATATATATATATATATATATATATACATACACCCCACCCCACGCAGTTGAAATCTTTTGTGTAGTGAGCTTTATGCACGTTTTTCAACAATATAACCAAGAAATTGGAAAGCACTTATTTGTGTGCTTTGAAAATGGAAAACCCAGAAGTAAAAGTAGACATAATGTCTATAACGACTAAATAGTATAGCCATTTGTGCAACACAAGCGATTTTAGTTTTAATGAATGTCCATTATTTTGCTCTGGAAATTTAATAACTGAGCACCATCTTGATTTTAGATTAAGATCTAGAGGCAATAATGAAGTCTTATTTGGAGTGTGTTTCAGACTTTGGATTTTTTTTTTAATAGATTACATCAATGCACAGAAATACTTGAATTTGAATCATCTTTTGATATGCTTATTGCAAATTTATTCCTGAAAGAAAATAAATTATTAGTATAAAAAATCATTAGAATAAATACATCAGTATTACTGTTGGCTTTTGTTCAATAAATAATTGAATTGGTATAAATAAATATTGTTAAATTGAAATAACGTTTATTGTTTTATATATTTTTAGCTCTTAATTGACTGTACGATCACGACAGAAAGAAAGAAAAATTTATCATTACAGTAATAATTATAAATTATAATATCCATGTCATTATTGTCTTTTGTCTCCCAGAGGATAAATTAAAATACTATAGTTCTTTCCTTTCTTTTAAAAGTGCTCTTGCTACTTTGGTACAATCTTTAAAAAATTAAGTATACGTGTTGGCTTTGTAATTGGCCTGCATATTAAATGACGAGTAATATACACGCACACTATGAAGTTCATAATCATTACTTGAAAATAAAATTACAATTTAGCTTTCAGAGAGAAGAAAAATTATACATTATTCCTGTATTCATCGTGTGGTTTGATGTGTATTAACTACATACATATAATAGTATATGGCCAATTATCTTAATTCTCATTAAACTCAATACAAATATAAAAATATAAAAACGTAAAATTCTGTTTCTTTTTCATCACTTGCAGTATAATTCATAATTTTTTTTAATGTAAATATTAACACATTTTCAATAAAAATCTTCAAATATTAGTTAGGATGACGCTGCATACTTTTTTTCAAGGGTAGTTTGTCTACGCTGTAGGTGATGGATTTATTAAGTATTGCCGTAACTTTGTAATGATTGTCTTTTTGCATGTGTTGTGTGCGTTGTAGAGATATAAGTAATTCCTTCTTTAGGTCTTCAGCGCATAGCGTTTGTAGTAACTGAATGTTAATGTTTATCAGTCTCTGGTGAGTTAGGATCGAGCCGAGCTTCGGTAAAAAACATTGAAGCCTGTGATTATCCTGATTTTTTTTTTTTTTTTTATCGGGATCTTTTACTAAAACTGTAGAAGGTTATTATTTTGAGGCTCATTCAGCTGCTATTTCTGATAGGTTAAATGGATGTGTTCACGTTCCCTCATCGACTAATACCATTCTGTTTAAAATATTAGTTATATGTGTTTGATATTGTTTAATGCTGCTAGTAAGAAAAGAATGGATGGCCACTGGCGGGTGATGCAGATTTAATTGCTGTGTAGCGATATCTGAAATATTAAGACGGGATGAGCGAGATGTCATTTGCTATGAAGTGGTCTGTAGTTCTTTTGTGCAGGCATGCGAAGGTCGAGTAGGTTTGAATCAAAGTAAATTAGTGTGAAGAAGGATCGTTGTGGTCGTCATTTCAAAAATTAAAGATTTAAGATTTTCGTTATTGTGCATAGACTTGACGACCGGGAAAATGATTCATTATGAATGTGACTAGTATTTTATGTATAAATAGAGAGAGGGGAGTGAAATCTAAGGTGTTGATTATGTTGGTAATTAGTTTGCTACGTGTAAGCTTTTACATTCTCATTGAAGCTGCCATATATTCTTTGTCTTAAGTGTGTATAAACGCAAGCGCTTGTGTGTGATTAAGGGAGCACAAGTCCGTCGGAACTAATCACACAAAGGTTTTTTTTAAATGTTACCTGCTTCGGATGTAATGATTCAAGAAAGAACTATATCTAAAGGTCAGTATAGATTTTAACAATAAGAAATTCTATGCAACTAATTATGTCAGGGTTTTAAGTTGTCGGTGGGTAAAGATATTACACATCTGGTCAGAGATGCAACAGCCGTATTTTATTATTTCATTGTTAGGGTATGTGACCCTAACAATTTTATAGGGTGTGTGACCCTAACAGTTTTATAAAGTCTAAAAGTCTTCAAAATTTTATGTTAGAAAGAAATTTTTATCGAGTGCCTATTAAACGGCATTGTCTTTCGTTTTCTGAATACACATTTTCCCTTTTGAACGATTGTTTTATTTGAGGTTGATATGTTTATTCATGATCTTCAAATTCTATAAGTAACTGGGAAGTGATGCGTTTTTTTTTTCTCTATGTCGTTTTTGTAATGCATGAGTATGTATAAATATGTAGTGGGCTTTAGACAAATTAAAGATGATATCAGTGTTTCATAGGCAGTTTGAATATAGACTTTTGTGTGATGCAACGTAGATTTTTAATTAGTGAAAATAATCCTGCAAGCTCATTAATTTCTTCAGAATTGTTTACATATATGGTAACAACGAGGACGTTAAAGGAATTTTAAATCCAACTACATTTATTATAGTTCACATTATTACTGCATGTAAAATTTTGTGTATTTGGGAATCTGTAATGTTCGGAAATTTTCAAGAAAATTTGAGGATATTCATATATAGTATTTACTAATAGAAGTGCAGAAATCTTTATACCTAATTTTATAGTTATATATAATTATTTGGATTATATCTACTTATAGAAAATTAATGATGTGATTTTTGGAGAGAGATTTAAAATATTCTCCTACAAATGAAGTATAAAACCACACTAAAAGTGATATCACTTTAAGTTTTGATAAAATATTATCCTATGAGTGTTTAGTTATTTTCATTATGTTAAGTCATGAAAGGGCTCGATTATATGAGAAATGTGAAGAACAATCAATATTTTATTCTTGTTTATTAATCTTCTTTAGATATTCCAATTTAGTTAATTTAACTTTTCTACATAGAAGAAATGAGAATAAAGCTTGTATAGTAAAGAATTTTCCTTTTGTCTAATGCTAGTATGTTGATATAGTTTGAATATTAGATATTGCATATTTTGGTGTTGAATTTGCCTGGAAGTTATAATTTAAGATTTTTGATTAATGAAAATCAATCTTCTTCAAAAGATAGTAATTACTTATTATCCGGTAGGCAACTCATTCGATTTTAATCTACATTTAAATTTATCATCTGCATTTTCTCCTTTGTTGTCGAAGAAAAATGCGCAACACTTCCATCTTTTTATGCAATAGACGGGTTTCTGAATTAGAAACTCAAAGTAAATATCCTTGGAAGGATTTAACGTTCTTGTTCTACCATTTTTATTATTGGAATTAAAAATGGACTGTACAGAGTAGAAGGTTAGTCTTACAACGAGCTTGCCTATGAGGCAAAGATGGCCAGAAATTAAAGAGAAAATATTCGACACTGCATGAGAAGAGCCTTAGATATTAATTTTTTATGTAAGTTAGCAATATTATGCATTTGTTTCAACTTCCTGTGAATTTTCCGAACTCATTGACAAAACAGCTTGCTGGATTGTTATGATATGTTGTGAAAAAATAAGACAAGGAAGAAAAGAAAAAAGAAGGAAATCAACGAAAGAATACAAGTTTATAAACGGAGTCAGCAAATTTTGAAAATGCTTTACAATTTAATTCCATGTTTCGATAACGTATAATATTATAAGGATCAGACATGGGCTTAGATTTAAAGAACGAGAGAAAATATTTGAGAAGCGTTAAATTCTGCATAAGAATAGCTGCTAAAAGTATGTAGGTCAGCTAATGATTTGAATATAAGGAATTAGTTTTGAGCTTAAAGAGGAGAAATAACATCTTTTTTGAAGTTACAGATATGAATGTTATTTCTGTAAGTTAATGTTTTGGGTGATAAAAACAGAAGTTTATTGAGGGTTAACAGAGTGAGTGAGTTTTGGGGTTAGACAATTTAGCTATCTTAATAAATTGCAAAAATGTGAAAGAATACAATATTATGCTTCGCTGGTAAAACTATTGAATTCAAGAAGTTCTCTGTTGACTAATTGAAATGAAATCTAATTAGTAGAAATAAGAGAAAAATCATGTTAATCATTGAACAAAAGCTAAAATGGGTTTGTAGTTATCTTAATAAGATTAGAATAGCTAATCATGTTATGTATTATGATGGGATCGATTAGATTTAATACATGTACGTATACATTAAATCAAAAATATTAAAACGGATCTATTAATGGGAAGACTAAGATAATTTTTGAATTAGTAAAAGATGAAAGATATATACTTGGAAACATACATGGGTTGAAAAATGAAGGAAAAGCAAAATGTTTTGAAAAGTAAAAAGGAAGGTCATAACTGTCCCTTCTTTTTTTTTTCTATAAATAACTACATACATCCCCTCCATGAAAGAATTCTTGAGATTTTTCTCGTAATATCTGTCTTATCACTCATTGATTCTATGCTTTAAATTGAAAAGCATTCCAACAGAATTTTTTCGAAAACATATTTAAGAAAAGACAATGCAACCACTTTTAGGAATAGGAATATCAATATTAAACATTTGCATTACATTATGTGTATATATTACAAACATTTGAAAAGAAATATAAGAAATGAATACGAAATCAGTAATATCGTAATACGATAGATACTCAGCGCTAATGTTGTTGACCCTTGTATAACAGGTGGTGGTGCAATAGGAGTTACTGAGAGGTAAAAGATCTCTATCTTGCGCGCTTTAGATTATAATCTGCAATGTTATTCGATGTTTACGTCACACCTTTTCTCTATACAAATATATAAAAACACTACCCTCATTATTATATTAGAAGATGAATCATGAATACTCTATTATCATACTAATGCACACATCAATGGACAAAAACGTGGAATGCAAGTGTGAGCATTGAAGAGTAAGTTGAAAGTTTTGCATGATGATTTGCCGAGAGTGGAAGAAGTAACTTCTGATTCATGTTTTGTTTTCGATTATAAAGACTGGCTTCAGAAACATATTAATATGATGTGCCGTTATGTATCCTAGAAACTGAAGAAAATTGTTATTGGACGAGGTTTTACAGCAGTACAAGTGTGCAATGTTGATGAAACAGCTTTTCGGGAAGCGGATACCTGCTACGACTTGTAATTCTTATGAAGAAAAATCAACACCGGCCTTTAATGCTTCAAAAATCGTCTAGTGTTTCTTATAGAAGAAAATGCTGCTACTGATACGAAATCAAAGCACCTACATTTGTCCCAAAATACATGCATTTCCAAGAGTTGTTATTTGGCATTCAAATAACTTGGATGACTAAGAGTCTTTTCCCAAACTGCTTAGCAATATTGTTTTGCCTTGTTGTAGAAAGTTACTGTGTTAGGTGAAATATTATTTCTAACAAAACATTGAGCAGTTTGGGCAATGCACCCAGTCAGTTAGAAAGCTTATATGATATTACTTATAATTTGAGAGTAAAATATATCCCCCAAGGTCACAGGTTGTTTGCCCTAATCAATTGTATTCACGACTTTGTAGGTTTTCCACTGATAGAAAAAATCTACATTAAATCTACAGGTAAATGATGTAGGGTTTAAAATAATTATTAGTGTTATTAATGTTTCGAGTTATTAGTGTGACATAAAGAAAATTTGTTGAAAGAGGAGCTGATGATGTTAGGATAAAAGCAAGCAACAGGACCAGAAGTGAGTGTAGAAGTCCCACCCAGGCGATTTCAGTTGACTGCTTGCTAAGAATATGGGTTGAGAGTTAGCTTTTACGGAAGGAAGTTAACAAGTCTTTGCTGATAACGATTCTAATAATGAATGTAACATAAAGAGATGAAGTCATAATGAGCTGACATGTTAAATCTAATATTCTTTTCTACCCCATGCACAAGGCCCGAAATTTTGGGGGAGTGGACCAGTCGATTAGATCGACCCAGTACGCAACTGGTACTTAATTTATCGACCCCGAAAGGATGAAAGGCAAAGTCGACCTCGGTGGAATTTGAACTCAGAACGTAAAGAGAAACGAAATACCGCTAAGCATTTCGCCCGGTGTACTAACTTTCTGCTTGCTCGCCGCCTTGATAAATCTACTATTAACGGTGAAATCTAGTCCAAACAAAAACAGTTCAATCTGAGGAATGCAGTGGTGTTCAGCGTGGACAAAAATGTATTCGCCGTATTACTTCTGAGGTAAGAATGAAAATGAGAAAATGAAAGAGATGGGAATATGAAGGGAAAAGAAGTCCTACTTCATTAAAATTAGTCAGCTGAAACTGTGCCCCTATGTTTAGCCCCTTGTGGGCAATAAAGAAATATGAAACTGTGTTTATACAAATATGATTAATGGTGCCAGGAAGGGAGGGGCTACATGCTGAGATCAATGAAAAACAATGACAGTGAATTGGTCCACGCACATACAAGATCAGGTGGAAATGGGATCGCAAATGTACTGGTAAAAGTAATACGGTCATAAAATCGCTGAAGAGTTCGTTAAGAGGTTCGTGGATCGAAATTAGTGATCATACTTTACATATTCGTAAGTTAAGAATTCTGTAATATGAGCTTATAAAGATATATATATATCGCCATGATAGATCGCTGACCACTACATTTATTTTTTTTTCTCCTTGTTTTTCTCCTTATTTCTTTCTGTTGAAGAGCGTAGCTCGAAACGTATATATATATGGGAGAATATACAAATAATAACAACAGACGAGGACAGGTGGTGTAAATAACAAAAGTATATATTAGTATGACGCTCGGGAATACGGAAAGTCTTTGACGTTTCGAGCTACGCTCTTCAACAGAAAGAATACGGAGACAAGGAGAAAAACACGGAGAAAAAAAATTGAATAGTGTTCAGTCAACGGTCAATCATAATAATGGCCGATCATAACAATGGCTGACCGGAAGTTAGAAATTCTTATTTCAGGAGAGCTAAGAAAGGGGGAGATAACAAACCGTGATCGGGAACGAGGGGCTGTGTGTGGGAGGTAGAATGCTGGTGATCTTGACGTATGTAGTGTGAAAATGGGGAAGGGAGAAAGGGAGAAAGTAGTTGGTCAGTTGTAGTGTGTGCGTGGTGTGATGCGAGGGTATTGGTGTGGTGTGCGTGGTGTGATGCGAGGGTATTGGTGTGGTGTGATGTGAGGGTGTTGGGAGGTGGGGAAGGCATGGGTGGAGTGGGAAGGTAGAGTAGGAGTGTGTTGGGGTGTGGTGGGATGAGCTTATGAGAGGGTGTTGACGAGGAGGGAGAAGGGGAAGGTGGATGTAAGAGAGGGGGAAAGATGGGTATGGGAGGGGAGAGGAAGAGAGGAGAGAGGGTGGGTATAAGAGAGGGAAGGTGGATTAAGAGAGGGGGAAGGTGGATTAAGAGAGGGGGAAGGTGGGTATGGGGGAGAGAAAGAGGGGAAGGTGGGTATGGGGGGGAAGAGAGGAAGAGAAAGAGAGGAAGAGAAAGAGAGGAAGAGAGAGGAAGAAAGTGAGAGAGTAAGGGTGAGAGAGTAAGAGAGTAAGAGAGTAAGGGTGAGAGAGTAAAAGAGTAAGAGTGTAGAGAGTAGGAGAGTAAGAGTGTAGAGAGTAAGAGTGTAGAGAGTAAGAGTGAGAGAGGGGGGAGTACGAGAGAAGAGAGTAAGAGAGAGGAGAGAAAGAGTAGGGGTGAAGAGAAGTGGGAGTGGAGAGAAGTATGAAGAGAGGTGAAGAGACGTACAAAGAAGTAGGAATCGGAGCAGGAGGTGGGGGAGGGGAGAGATGGGTGGTAGGAGGGAGGGTGGGGGAGAGAGACAGGAGGAGGGGGTTAGATGAAGAGTGGAGGGGAGTTGAGCCCATGTGGTGCAAAGGAGCGAAGATAGAAGATTAATCTCTGTTCACGGCGCAAACGGGAGTCCGGATGGCCCCTGTGCATGGACAATCCAAACACAGACAGGTGTTGCCGCAAGGAGTGGCCGGCAGAACGGAAGTGGCGTGACACCGGGGTGTCATTGCCGACGTTGATATCTCGGAGGTGTTCCGTGAATCGGTCGGCCAGGCGGCGCCCCGTTTGTCCGATGTACAGGGATTGGCAGAGAGAGCAGGAGAGGCAATATATGATGTTGGTAGACGTGCAGGTGAAGGAGTCGGTGATGCGATAGGGTCGGTGATGGGTGCTGGTGAGGAGGGTGGTGTTGGAGAGGTAAGGGCAAGTGCGGCAGCGTGGGCGGGAGCAGGGGAACGAGCCAGGTTGGGAGGTTGGGTTGGGAAAGAAGCTGTGGACCAAGAGGTCCCGTAGGTTGTGGGCTCGTTTGAAGGAGGGGAGGGGTCGATTAGGGAAGATGTGGGAGGTGGAGAGAGAGAGAGAGAGAGAGAGAGAGAGAGAGACAGACAGACAGACAGAGAGAGGGGCAGAAACATGACTGTGTGGTTAAGAAACTCGCTTTGGAACTACGTGGCATTTGGTTCAGTCTCACTGCGCAGCACCTTAGGCACGTGTTTTCTGTTATAGGTATGTGTAACCAATGACTTATGAGTCTATTCTAGAAGCAGAAACAATGCAGTAGCCCATCTTCTGTGTGTGTGTGTGTGTGTGTGTGTGTGTGTGTGTGTGTGTGTGTGTGTGTGTGTGTGTGTGTGTGTGTGTGTGTGTGAGTGTCTTGTTTTTATCACCACCACCGCTTGATAACCGTTTGTTTACGTATCCATAACTTAGCGGTTTGGCCATAGAGATCGAAAGAATAAATACCAGACCTTAAAAGCCATAAATACTGGGATCAATCTGGTCGACTAAAACCTTTCAAGTTAGTGCCCCAGCATGGCTGCAGTCCAGTGGCTGAAACAAGTTAGCGGTTAAGATGTAAAAGTGAAAATACGTCTCAAAATTATAAATAAGATTAAAATACCAAGAATTTATAAGAAAAACTGTATGTTAGTGAATGAGCTGACATTTTGATAAATGGAAACATGACCTTTAGATACACTCCTCTCTGGAAAGTTCACAGACACAAACAGGTAGCATTTCTTTGTAAACTCGCTAAGCCATTGTGTAAATAGCTCAACAGCCTCACACACAAGGAGCCAATTTTTTGAAGCACAACTGGCGTTTTTACCTTTTTATATCCACTCACATAGGCACAGAAAATCCCTTTACACCCGCTATTTTATTCTTTATCGCTTAAATTCACTTGCACATTTCATAACTGTAATTTTAATCTAAATTTTCATTTTAATTTTATATTTAATCCAGTTGTATTTCTGTTCCACATCATTTGAATTCTTAATAACCTCTACATTGTCTCCAGTTATATACAAAACCATACCCTCACACCATTTATATATCGCTTGCTTGAAAATGGATATTTGTATAAACAGATATGCAAAAGACTGTTTAAGGATATAATATATGCGCAAATGTGTAGACGCGTGTATATGTATATAAATAATTTCTATGTATACGTACATACATAAGAGCTTAACACCTTTATATCTTTAAACAATAATCAAAGACGCAGAAACTTATTGAGGAATTACTCTGAGATTTCGGATTCCGCTTTAGTCACCAATCTGACTAATCTTTTTCTTTTATATCATATTAGCACAAGCGTTTCTAAACTAAGAGGTGATCTTTACAGAGATGACTCTCTTTCCATAACTACCGCCGGGTATTCCAAACTCAGTTATGGAAAGAGAATCGTCTCTGTAAAGATCACCTCCTAATTTAGAAAGCTCTCCATAAATTCTTTAACAAGTAAAACCTTTCTATCTCAATCGCAAATAGTGCTAGACTTTACTCTAGACATTTTAGATCATAATAAAATCATAAATAGCCAATTTTTATGTTAAGTATAATATTAAAAAGAATAGTGGCTTACGTAGCAATAGTTATAATCGCAATAATGATTATAACTAATTGCCAATAATGATAGCAGTAATAATGATATCATAAATAATATGACTGATAATAATTTTATTTATAACAATTTTAATGAGGCACATAGTGTATAGTGCGTTAGTCAGAGATAAGACTGCATGAAACTTCAGAATACCAAGTAGTTCTTTGTGTGGCTACTGACTACGCAATAATGTTGTGTGTAAGTGTATATTGTTAACACGATACACTCCAATTCGACCAAAATTTACATTGGCCCAACGAGCGACTGTAAACTCTAATACTTCGCACATATTAATTCTGTCTCAGGCACTAAAAAAATACAGAAATGCGGAACCTGAGAAGCCGATTAGCATGTAATTTATATTAGCAAGAATCTCTAGATATATTACGTGAGAACGAAAAAACCTTAATAGGTTCTCTGATGTAACTACCTTCTGTCACCGCTGCTATTACAAAACTATCTCATATTTCCACAAATCATTATGCTCTAACCGAACAAGATATGTCTTTGTGTTCAACTCCCAACCATTCTGCCGTCTTTCTATTACCACAAAACCACTCGTCTACTGAACATCGTTTCGGGCTCGATTATTTTGCTCCCTATACATAGTTACATCCCTTTGACAACACCGCCTAATCTCGAACTTTATATTCTTTCATGTTACACTTAGGTCTGTCCTTTTTCTTGAGGAAAGTCTCATGCATTACACACTCACACTTGATCCTTTTCTTTTTCCTGCACTTAGTAGTTCACCGTTAATCTCCTACCTCGCTTTCCCTTTCCTTATATGTGATACATATACTTGATGCAACCACCACTATTACACAATGCTTGTCTCTATATTTTGATGGAGTTTGTTTTTCTTTCTTATCCTTTTTTGTCTGGTATGCTTAATATTGTTCCCTTGAACTAGTCTGCCTTCCCATACCACTCATTGTTAGGCTATATAGTCGTTGTTTATAGCTTCAAGACGCTTCAGTCTTTACGTATCTTTATAGCAGAAACCAAAATTGAAGTTTGCAAATCACACCCTAAACACTTCTGATGTAAGTGAATATATATGTGTGCGTGTGATATATGGTTGTTGGCACTCCGTCGGTTACGACGACGAGGGTTCCAGTTGATCCGATCAACGGAACAGCCTGCTCGTGAAATTAACGTGCAAGTGGCTGAGCACTCCACAGACACGTGTACCCTTAACGTAGTTCTCGGGGATATTCAGCGTGACACAGAGTGTGACAAGGCTGGCCTTTTGAAATACAGGTACAACAGAAACAGGAAGTAAGAGTGAGAGAAAGTTATGGTGAAAGAGTACAGCAGAGTTCGCCACAACCCCCCTGCCGGAGCCTCGTGGAACTTTAGGTGTTTTCGCTCAGTAAGCACTCACAACGCCGATCCTATGACCGCGAGTCCGCTGCCCTAACCACTGGGCCATTGCGCCTCCACATGGTAAATGTCTATAGATATATGGGAAATATTTCTTTTACCAAATAGGCCTTCCCCCGCTATAGCAAAACCCTTAAATGACTGATGATCTACTGCTTTCTTCTTCTCTTTTTTTCTATCTATTCTTACCTTTTTGAATTTGCTAAGTTATTAAATTTGACGTACGAACTAGTGTGTGTGTGTGTGTGTGTGTGTGTGTGTGTGTGTGTGTGTGTGTGTGTGTGTGTGTGTGTGTGTGTGTGTGTGTGTGTGTGTGGATATGTTTGAGCATTTATAGACTATAATTCAATAAGAATGGCACATATTCGTATATGTAATTTTATATGTACTTATAGAAAAGGATAAAGACCTTTTCCAAGTGACATAGACTCATAAGGCCAGGTTCCCTGCTTCCGTGACGTATATTGTCCTACTGGACGGGACGCTGGTCCATCTCAGGATTACTCACCTTTGCTAGCACTGGAGGAACGTGAAATGAAGTATTTTGCTCAAGACCACAACGCGACACCCGGTCTAGGAATCGAAACCACAACCTTACGATCATGAGTCTAACGCCCTAACCACTAAACCACGCGCCTCCACATTATATACTTATATGCTTGTATATTTTACAGGTTTCGACAATTTTTGTCTTATCATTGGTTTAAGAAAAAAATGTCTGAGAGAGATTGAAGATTGAAAATACAAGAGAATATTCGCTAAATCATACTTAAAAAATTAAATCTTCATACAAATTTCAATATTCAATAAATTTCACAGTAATAGAAAATAATAAATGAACGTTCGATGAATTTCATCACAGTCATACATGACTGAGATTTTAGTAGTTTCCAAAGCAATAAGTCATATTAAAAATTAGATACGACGAAGTTCTAAAAACTAAAAGAAATAGATGGAAAAAAACCGGTATTTTTTAACTATTTCTGTCGTAATACATGGAGGAAATTTCTTCGTTGCTGGATTTGCTGGTGAGAACTTGAATTGTTTAAAGCTGAAATTGCTTTGTATGTACAAGTTTATACGATGAATATTTAAGTTCTGATTGACTATAAACTCAATGACGTCATTGTTTTTGTGTTTTGGTTTGCTGACGTCACTTGTTTTTCGGATGTTCTTGTCATATATCTTAGTTTGGCAATAGTCCAGCGTTCTAATTAGTTGACTTCTAGGTGACGTCATTTGTTTATCAAGTGTTGATTATTTGCTTTTGATCAACAGTAATCCATTGCTCTGGTTGAATGATTTTCTGCATGCGTCATTTATTTGTCAAATGTTTTGTCAACTTGTATTGTCTGACAGTCATCCGGTGTTCCGGTTGGTTGATACCTTTAAGATGTCACTTGTCTTGGTTAGCTGAATCTTTATTTCTTCTTTTCCTGAGACCCGGTTTTGACGAGAAAAATATCTAATTAGTTAAACTTAGAGTTGAGAAAGGGAAAGGTACAGTAGTTTGAAGTTAGAGTTTCGAATCCCTGAAGGAGCCTGTTATGTCAGTTTTTTTATTTAATTTTGTTGTTTCTAATCGTTCTAGTTGGTCCAATAAAATGGGTTTTCACATTCCAGTGGATCGTTATAGAGTATTTACCTGTGGTTTATATTTCTTAATGTACTTTCCTTATTTAACTGGAATTGTGCTGAAGTGCTTCCAATGCATTGATATAGAGGGGAAATTTGGTATTTTGGATGTTTGTTCGTGGGGCACAGATCTAGATGTTTACACAAAGGAACTTTCCTCGTCGTGCAGTCTTGAATCTGTTGCCTCTGTACCATCATTCAGTCCCTCACAGCCAAGCTCGTGTGTCACCCCGCATTTGATAACATATATTAAATCCCTCAATACACGGGTGAAATAATTTTTTTATGGTGAGTGTTTGCTCTGACTTGAAT
Organism: Octopus bimaculoides; assembly: GCF_046866305.1. Classification (NCBI taxonomy): domain Eukaryota; kingdom Metazoa; phylum Mollusca; class Cephalopoda; order Octopoda; family Octopodidae; genus Octopus; species Octopus bimaculoides. The sequence goes on from NC_142928.1 coordinate 152,306,460, forward strand.
TCATATGGCAAACTTACTATAAGACGGTTACATGTTTTGACTATTGGGGTTGTATTTTTGGAGGGTAATTTGGCGCTAGTAAGTAGCCTTTTGTCTTTTGCTTTATTTATTTTGAGTGTTTTCGTTCGCAGGTCAAGCATCCAAAGAGGTATATTCTGACGGATGATGTTGTATTCCTTGGTTTGTGTGCTGATACATAAGGTAAAACGTTGAGTGCATCAGGGGCTGTTTTCTTGTTTTTCGTAATCCTTAGATGTCAATAGTTTTCTATTCCGCTATTGATTAAATTGACCGGGTATTGTCTTTCAAGTAGCATATTTTATAAGTTCTTGGAGTCGTTTTCCCGGGTTTCAGGATTGAATACAATTGTGCAATTTCTTTCTTGCCAGGTTAAAAGATATATCGATTTTTGTATGTTTTAGATGGTAGGAAGAAAATAACAGATATTGTTTTGAGTCTGTTGATTTAAAGTAGATATCGGTTTCAATCTTAATATTTCTTTTTATGATCAGCATGTCCAAATAGGATAATTGTTTTTTACTATATTACATTGGGATGTAGTTATATGTATGTGTGTGCGCGCATGCATGAGCTTATTCATATGTATGCGGATATATTTAACTCTATACTTTGGGGTAAGATTAACCAGTGTATATAAAAGCCAGTTCATACAATAATGTGTCATTTTGTTAATAATTGCGTGTAGTGTTGTTTTTCAGACACATTCTCACTTTACACTATATAGCTTTATATTTCAGTTATGTCCCTTCATAGAACTTGAAATAAATTTGTCTTCTTCCAAGTACTAAATTGTCACCTCCTAATTCAAAGATTACTCAGATTTTCGTTATTTAGAAGACATTTTAATATATTCAATTTATCGTACACACTCATAAAATTAATTTTATTCGTCCACATGGGAATGCGTAATTTGATTAGCTACTTTCACTTCATAATGTCATTAAAATACCAACTGAACTACAGACAACTTTTCGCTCTTGTTCAATGGCTAACACTATTTTTCCTATTTTGTCCTAATTTGCTTTCATTCCATTTCGTCCACAGTAGACTCTACTAATTTAATAATCTTCCTGCTACTTTTAGTATTTCAGCAACTTAAGTTTTTATTAACTCACCACTTAACAATATAATAACTTTGTTTAACTTAACTAAATATTATATATAACCAATAAATTCACTTACACTTTTTTGCCGCCAAAAACTTCCTTATTTTTCATCAGGTCAAACATTCTATAGAAATAATGTACATTTATGTAAGTTTAGGATATTTCAATACATTAAACTTAAAACCACAGTATTTCTTTGTAAATCTGAATCATGATTAGCGTTCATCCAAATACAAAATATAATAATCTTACATTCAAACTATTTTCTACTTAAATTTAAGTCCATAACAGATACATGTACCCTTGGGCTTTATCGAAACATGTAATTAAATGATATTTTCAAAATTTGCTCCACCTCAATGATGAACTTTCTTTCACTTTCTCCCTGTCTTTTCTTCTTTCTTTTCTGCCTAACTTATTTCTCTATCCACATATGTTAGCTATTTAATGATACATTTTTTTCTACGACTTCTCAAATGTTCCACTATCAATAAAAAAATTCCTGATTTTGAAATTTACTTACAAATAAATAGAGATATCCAAGAATCTAATTTGTAACTACCTTTGTTCCTACAAACACGTTCTTTCTAATGTATGTATATTCTGTGGTAAGAAGCTTGCTTCCCAATCACATGGTTCCGGGTTCAATCCCACTGCGTGGTACCTTGAGCAAGTGTCTTCTGCTATAGCCTCGTGCCGACCAAAACCTCCTGAGTGGATTCGGTAGACGGAAAGTGAAAGAAGCCCGTCGTATATATATATATATATATGTATATATGTGTGTGTGTGTGTGTGTGTGTGTGTGTGTGTGTGTGTGTATGTGTGTGTGTGTCTGTTTGTCCCCACGACCACCATCGTTTGACAACCGATGTTGGTGTGTTCACGTAGCCGTGACTTAGCGGTACGGCAAAAGAGATGATAGAATAAGTACTGGGCTTACAAAGAATAAGTCCTGAGGTTGATTTGTTCGACAAAAGGCGGTGCTCTATCATGGCCGCAGTCAAATGACTGAAACAAGTAAAACAATAACTGAAAAAAAGAAAATATATATGCACACACACATATATATATGCGTGTTTATATATATATATATATATATATATATATATATATATATATATATATATATATATATATATATAGACGGTTTAGATATAGATTCAAGGCTTGAATATGGTACTTATGCGAAGGCACCCGAATTTCACATCCCAAAAGCCTGATAGACCCTGCTATGTCAAGATGGACTTATATATTCTTCCTCTGCTCTCTCCCACTTGGTTTTAATATGTTGCCACATTTGTAATATGTCTTTTTTTCTACATTTTTTCGTGCAGCTGAAGATTGCTCTTCATATTGCATTTAAGGTAATGCTCACATTACTTAAATAAATTGAAGTAGCATGAAACGTGCGTACTGCAATCACTTTTGAAATCCGTGTTGCTTATTATTTGATATATATATATATATATATATTTATATTTATATACAAACATACATACATACATACATACATACATACATACATACATACATATACATATAATTGTATATATACATCCGACATCCGACAAGACGAAGCATGCAAGATTGCACTGAGTAAACATCTAGAAATATGTGGGGAAGGAAAATTCAAGATCTTCCCCTTCTACAAATGTTCAAGGGATGACCCAAAGTTTCAAAAAGCAATAGAACTGCATTTTATCAAAACATTTTTACCAAAACTCGACGTTTCGAAAGAAAAGCGAAGATATTATGCATGAATACTCTTTCAAATGGAACAAATTGTGAACGCTACGTAGTTAGCTCATACAGGCACTGTACCCAACTAACGCTCCCGGAAAATACGACTGGAGAGAACTAATGCGTGTACTTGAATACTCTAGTTTGGCCCTCTCCAGACATATCATTGGAGTGAAAGTTGTACTTACTTAAGTATCACTTTTTCAGTCTTCAAAATGTAATGTGTATATCTACAAACGTGTTCATAAGTATATGATAAGGGAAGGAAGGAAGGAAGGAAGGAAGGAAGGAAGGAAGGAAGAAAAAAAGAAAGAAAGAAAGAAAGAGAGAGAGAGAGAGAGAGAGAGAGAGAGAGAGAGAGAGAGAGAGAGAGAGAGAGAGAGAGAGAGAGTTACTTTCAAAAACTATAACTGAATCAAAATTGACATCTTGAATTGTAATTAAATTTCAACAAGTTGACCTCATCAATACAATATAATTGAAAAGAAACTTCTTTTTCTCTGTCTTTACCTTTTATTTTTTTCTTTTCTCTTTTCTTTTTTATCCTTGTTCCTAAAATTGACATCTTGAAAGGTCATTTAGCATCAGCCACGTGTTAGTCAAAAGAGCATCCCAAAATACATGCTTTCCTCTGCTCTTTCCTCCTCTGCTCTTTTCCTTCCTCTTTTCTCTTTCTCCTGTTCTGAACAACATATACACACACATATACATATGTACATATATATATATATATATATATATATATATATATATATATATATATATATATATATATATCACTTTTTCAATCTTAATGTTTATATTTACAAACATGTCAATTTGTATATAATGAGAGAAGAGGGGGAGAGAGAGAAAGAGATGCTCTCGTAAACAATGACTGAATCAAGAATAACATCTTGAACTGTAATTAAATTTCAATGGGTTGACAACATCGAAGCAATATAACTGAAATGAAACCTCTTCGTTTCTGTCACTCTACCTCCTTTGCCTTTCTTTCTCTTTCTTTCTTGTCCTTCTTCCTGTTTCTCTCTCTTTCTCCCTTTCTCCAAAAAAACAAAATTCACATCTTGAAAGGTCATTTAGCACCACCCACGTGTTAGTCAAAAGACCATCCCAAGACATATTTTTGTCTCTCTGTCTTACTCTTTCTCACCCCTCTCTTCCTTTCCTTCCTTTTTTTTTTCTCTTTCTCCTCTTCTAAACAAAACAAGACAACATTGTCTTTTCGATTTATATATAAGGTGGAAGAAATCTTCTGTGCATTATATCTTGAAGAGTTCAATTGAACGAACGAAATATCCAATAAAGAATTATCCAGAATTCTGACTGTCTCTTTCTTTTTAATATGCAATATCTGTACACCACTTTAGACACTACACACACACACACACACACACACACACACACACACACACACATATATATATATATATATATATATATATATATATACACACACACACACACACGCACACACTGTTTTTTGTATATTATATACATGTTATAATGGATGAAGGTAGGATTATTGAATGGTTATTATTTTGATATTTTGATATTTTTAATAATTTTTCTATCTTTATAAAATAAGTATTTCATATTAATTCATTTGGTACTTACTGTTGGTTGAGATATATATATCTAATTATTGTTCTACTTACGATCTGACGATTAGCTATATTTTTGAATAGAATTTATTTTCGATAATTTCAATTGATTTTAATTGATTTTAATCGATTTAAATTTCCTTTCTATTTGAAAATTAGTTATGAAACACGTGTAATCATTTTATTATATTTATCTTATGATATTTACTTTGCTTTATATTATACTCATTTATTGTGCTTTTAATTGTTAATTTTTCTATATGTGATAGTGGATTTTCATCGATGAGTTCTTGAAACTTGGTTATTTTCCCTAAAACTATATATTATATATATATATATATATATATATATATATATATATATATATATATATATATATATATATATATATATATATATATATATATGGTGCATAGGCGCAAATCAGTGTTTAGGTATGAACAGAATTTAGGTTAGTTACATATTTCAACTGCTAAAGGCAAATACACTGTAGTTACCGTGGGGGGAAAATATCTCTCTTATGGTAAGAAGGTGTGAAAACATTCAGTTCGTTCAGTGTTGCCATCTCTCAGGAATCTCAGACATCGATGCTTCGAGTTTTTTGACTCTTGTCAATGAGATGTACCTAAAGGATGATTCTTTATTACAATAATTATATATCATACATAGATAGGACGACACTGGACGTTACAAACAAATAGTACGTTTATGAGTTCTTTTTATAGAGATTTTTAAACTATGATGATAAATGTCATATTTTAGAATTTACAAGATTTACAAGTTGACCCTTGGCCATGAAGCCCAACGGCTACACTATACTTGTCTTGCATGGATGAGACTAAGTAGGGTCATTCATACCCAACTTCCTTGCCACATCCTTCCATTTTTCCGAATAACACGAACATGTATATCTAGTGACTTAAGGTCGTCTAGGAGACAAGTTTGTTACCGTTTCGACCCCAGGCCACGCGCATTTACACCCCGTAGCTTAATCTTCATAGGTATACTTACTTACATTTTGAGTTTTCGGAGGGGCTGCAAAAATTCAGCTTGCTCCCCATCCTTTTTCTTTTGTGGCGTAGCCGCTGGACTGACCATAAAGGTTCAATCGACCATCTCTGACTGCCTCTTTCTTTTTAATATACAATATCTGTACACTCACCACTATCTGTATACCTATGGAGATTAAGCTACGGGGTGTAAATGCGCGTTGCCTGGGGTCGAAACGGAAATAAACTTGTCTCCTAGACGACCGTAACTCTTTTAAGTTATTAGGATACTTTTCTTTTAGTTCATTGAATAGTCCCACCTTCATCCTCGCAATTCGGATGTGAGGCAGCATGTCCTTATTGTCTTTATAAACCCGAGATTTGTAATGAGCTCTAATCATTCTTGATAGTACCTCATTTTTTTCATTAAAGGACACGATTATTTTTTTTTTTTGCGCCTTGGGGTGGAGTTTGGTAATGGGTTATGGGTTTTAACAAGGGGATGGTGTGGATAGTCTTTTGTGTGTCTGTAATTGGCTTATTTGTTTTCTTTGTATGGGGAGAGGAGTCCGGGGCTTGGGCTTTTTTTTCCTCTTTCGGGATTTAACCAGGGTAAATTCCATTTCTTCCTCTATGTTTTGAGTTCTATCTTGTGTTTTTTCTTGTTTTTTCTTGCGTCTTTCTTGAGGCTTTTCTTGTCTTTTCACTTCTTGTTTCTCTTTTTCTCCCATCTCTAGAGGTTCTTTTTGAGGGGAGGCTTCACTCTTTTTCTCTTTAGGCTTGCATTCAGAGCACACTACGCCCCTCTACTGCAATTCTCACACTCAGCCCTTCCCCTATAAATAACCTATCGGGCATCCCTTCTAATATTTCAGGGGTGGCTTGAACCACGACCTCAAGGGTGTGCCCCTTCCAATTTTTGGCCTCTTCCTTCTTCATCTGTAAAATAGACATTTTTTCCTCCACATCATAAGTCATGGCTGCTGCTATCCAAATTACGTCGTATCCTGCTGGTATATCTTCTATGTTAATTTTTGCCGTTCTTCTATCCAAATACGTTGGTAGTAAAATTATTTCCTCGCTTTTTAATGTTCTTGTTGATAACTTCTTTAGCCGTGTTCTCGTTAGCAAACTACCATAGCATTCCTTCTACCATGTCCAACGTACACAATTTTATTCCGTGTAGGTGCCAGACATCTTTCAACTATTTCACTTTTACAAGTTACAATTCTTTTTTCCCTTTAGGTTATACGTTTTATATACCACTGTTCTTGCAGCTATATTTTGTACAATTTCCTGCGGAGGGAGCAACTTCGTATTATTTCCGTTCTTTTTTACGAGATTTCTATACTTAAACAATTCAGCCATCGTCACTTCTACCGTTATCATATTACCACCTACGGCTGCCGAAAAACTGGGTTTTTTCCTTAAACACTTGTTTTGCATTATCAGTTTCTTTGTTTGGAACATTTTACATTTCTGGAAAATCCTCCTTAGACATTACGTTGAATTCCATAATGTAATTTTACAGAAAAATAAATTCCTTAAAAAGGTATACACAAAAATTTTTTTTTTTTTTTTTCTTTTTTTTTTTTGACAACAAATAATTTTTGCCAAAATTATTGACAAAATTAATATTTTTTACCCTGCAAAAGGTGAGAATTCAAATCACAAAAGTCCCAAAGTCCAATTTCAACAAGTACAATAGACAGTGCAATAACAGAGAAACATAATAACAGATAGAACTCACAAACAAGCAGCAACCAACAGATGTAGCTAAGTAATTCAACTCTGAACGAATTGAATAAATCTATAGTTTTATAAATAATTCAGTCAACACGTTGACTGATTTGCGCTAGTAGATCGCCTGATAAATTTAATATACGGAGTATAGGCGCAAAGCAGTGTTCAGGTATGAGTAGAATCGAGGTCGACTTTGCCTTTCATCCTTCCGGGGTCGATAAATTAAGTACCAGTTACGCACTGGGGTCGATGTAATCGACTTAATCCGTTCGTCTGTCCTTGTTTTTTCCCTCTATGTTTAGCCCCTTGTGGGCAATAAAGAAATAAGAATCTAAGTTAGTTAAAATATGTATGTATGTATGTATGTATGTATGTATATAAGCATATAGGCACCGGCAAGGCTGTATTGTTAAAAAGTTGCCTTGCAACAATATGGTTTCGGGTTCAATCCCACGGAGTCACAGCTTGTCAAGTGTCTTCTCCAATAGTTTCGGAAAGACCAATGTATGTATGCATGGATGTATGTATGTATGTAAGTGTGCTGGTTTACAAGTCTATCTTTACATTAACACTCCATCAGTAACAATACTCTTCCTTTATACCCCCATAACATAGTGTTTCGACAAACAGACTATAACACGATATATACTTTGCGGGAGCAAAGTATCGGGTTAAAAGGTAAATGCAAATGGTGATATGCATTGCATAAACGGCATGGGGCTTGGATAGTGAAGCTGCAACAAATAGAATTGCTGATTCAGGCAGTCTATGAAGTTCTACCGAGTCAATCCAATTTTTTCTGTTAAGACAAGAAAGTCAACAGCTTGATAATTTTGTGTGATGCGAGGGACCCTGAAGCACACACTCAAACAGCTGTTTAAAATTTCGAAAGGAATGAAACTACGGCTGGTAACATGGGCTGGTTTTAAAGGCCATCCGTAGTGATATTAGACAGTATAGACACTATCTCTCAAAGAAAAAACGTTTGTATTCGCAAAAGCTTGTATTTAACATGTAGCAGATGCTACAAACATCTTCCTTGACAGCAAGCAACGGTACAAGGCTGCGAGTTAATAGCCAATCTTGGAATTCACAAAAGCCCTTTTCAGAGTTATTTACTTTCAATTGTTATCTCATATCTGATTAGCCTGTTATTACGTAACATACTTCGCGATTTTGGTATACATAACTTATTGCTATTTTCTCATAAGTTCTATATACTCTGGGAATGCATTAAAGCCCTTTTCGGGGCCATTTCATTTGAATTCTTACTATCAGGTAACTAATTTCATGTTATTATATAACTGACTTCACAATTTGGGTATTCATAACTTCCTGGGAATTCCTAAAAACAAGATCCTGTTTAAGACAGTTCGGTATTCTCTGTAAATGCAGGAAAACTGTTTTAAGGGCTACATACTTTGTATTGTTGTTATTGGATTAGCGAAACAATTATATAAGAACGGAACCAAGAGATAAGGCCCGCTTTTCCGGGATATACCGGTACGTCAACTAGTATATATATATGTATATATATATTCTTTTCTTTTTTTGTTTTTTTATTTGTTTCAGTCATTTGACAGCGGTCATGCTGGAGCACCACCTTTTGTCGAACAAATCGACCCCAGAACTTTATTCTATCGGTCAATTTTGCCGAAACGCTAAATTACGGGGACGTAAACACACCAACATTGGTTGTCAAGCGATGGTGGGGAGACAAACAGACACACACACACACACACACACACACACACACACACACACACACACACACACACATATATATATATATATATATATATATATATATATATATATATATATATATATATATATATATATATATATATATACGACGGGTTTCTTTCAGTTTCTGTCTACCAAATCCACACACAAGATATTGGTCTGCTGGAGGCTTTAGTAGAAGATACTTGCTCAGGTTCCCGCACAGTGGGACAGAACCCGGAGTCATGTGGTTGGGAAACAAGTTTCTTACCACACACCCACTTCTGCGCCTATATATATATATATTTCAAAGATCTTTTTTCAAACAACATAACAAACGGAAAATATACGGCTTTTGGTGTTTTAGGGTGAAATAATGGTTTTGAAGTACCGTATGTGTGCATCGGTTACCTGTACTTACGTCGGAGGCTTTGTTACATAGTGTTTTGGTAGCAATGACATCAGTTAGGACCGAGTTGTTGGTTTTCTTATAAGTGTTTGGTATATCGTTAGTTGGGAGGCGGAGTTAAGTTACTCTGTTGACATCGTATGGTTTTTACTTTTCGTTGACTGTACGAATATATTTTTGTTTCGTTTTATTCTGTATCTGATGATGTTTGTAGTATGTAACTTATATCAAGATATACTTTTCCAACTCTTACATTATGATATACACAAAGACAGACACACACACACACACACACACACACACAAACACACACACAAACGCACACATACACACACACTAATATATATATATATATATATATATATATATATATATATATATATATATATATATATATATATATATATATATAGACGCGCACATATATATACATATATTCGAGTGAATTATGTTGTATGTATGTGTGCATGCATGCATGCAGAATGTATGCGAGTATGTATAGCTATATGTACGCTGATGCTTCTCCGCGTATTTTTATGTGCATAAGTATGATATATATATAGACGTATATATGTATGTGTAAATATATATATGTATATGTCTGTGTGTACGTGTGTCTGTGTGTGTGCGCGCGTGTGTGTACAAGCCTGCGCAAGCTTACATCCGTGTGTCTGTGCGTGCATCTGCGTAAATACCTAAATCTTAGTACTCGAATTTATGTGTCTGTATGCAAGAGTGTTAAATTCTTATCTCGGTTCCACAGCATACAGAAGAATATATTCAGTCTGACAAATCCATTTTTTAAGAATAGAAAAAGAAAGCCCTCTGCTCAATCGTATTAGTAAACAGTAAAGACATCGTAAATACGTTTCATCATATTAAATAAATCTCCCTCACACACTACTCACTCCGCCTTCCTCTGCCTCAATATCTTTCCTTCTTTTTCTCTCTCTTACTTCGTACTTCTTCAATCTTACTCTTTCTCGCAGTGTCCCACAATAAACACACACACACACACACACACACACATATACACACACGCACGCACACACATATATTTGTATGTATCTATACATGCAGGTATGTATATATAGATCTCGGTTTCTTTTTCCTTTCTCTCTTTCCTCTCTTTTCTTTTATTTATTTACTTGAGCATACACTCTAACTTACGAACACGCGCACATATATGGCTACACGCGGCCAAAAACATATACATACATGTGTATATATATATATATATATATATATATATATATATATATATATATATATATATATATATATATATATATATATATATATATATATATATATATATATATATATATATATATATATATATATATATATATATACAGGGTGGCCCAAAAGTAGATTTACAGTTATCACGTAGGCACTTTAAATTTTTTAAACATTTTATTACATTTGAATTTCTATCTTACAATTAACTAAATTAGCATAGAATAATAATTTCATATTTTTTTGTCATTAAGATCTAAACTGTTAATATATGAATACGAAAGAGATAGTTGAATAACTGTAAACCTACTTTGGGCCACTCTGTCCTTAACGTAACCTTGCGTACGCGACGATGCATGCAGAACTGTTTTCGTTTGGGAGCTGAGTTGTCCTCGCAATGTCGCACACTGTTTACGCGAAGGAGTGCACGGTTGAGCCACAACTATTGATTCCAAACTGAAATACCACATCACAATGTAGTTTTCAAGCGCTCCCTTGCCAATACCCCCTTACCAATTCATTTCTTTTGTCTAGATTTCTCTCATGTGGTACTGCTGAGCGCGCCTACAGGCTTAATTTATTACATAGATGTAGTTCCTATGTCTGCTAATTGTTCAGTGTATTAGCGGCAGCGCCGACAGCTGCAAAGGAGAGTATAGCCACTGAGAGCTTTTTGTTGAGTTAAAAAATCACATACCCTACCACCCACTTTTCCATGAGGAGCTTGGTGCCTGGAATGTTCCAAACAGACGCATGACAAGTCACTTAGTTAAATTAGCTCATCATCTACTCCATAATAGTTTTGTCGTCAATGCTGCACAACCCCGTATTACATGTTTCAACTTGACTGTACCATATATACAAACTATGCGATTTAAATCCCGAGCAACACCGGGTGTTTCTGCTGCTGTGTGTGTGTGTGTGTGTGTGTGTGTGTGTGTGTGTGTGTGTGTGTGTGTGTGTGTGTGTGTGTGTGTGTGTGTTTGCGTGTGTGTGTATTCATATTCACGGTGATTTATTTATCAAATCTATATCGTATCGTGATTCAGAATGACGACAGTCTTATGTCTGGACACTGTCCTATCGGAATACATTGAACACTATATTAACTAATTCCAAGGTTTGTCTGTTACTTTATAACTTTATCTTGTTTACCATTGACTGGTATCGTTCTTTATAAAGCTGATCTATCCGTAAACAGCTAAACGTTGATTTGTTATATCAGAATAGTAATCCGTCTAATGTTTATTTACAGTAGAGGAAAAGACTTCATCATGAAAACGATACATTATTTTGTATTTCTTTTTTTTTTCTTCTTTTTGGTAGCTTGCACTCACTAATCATGTGAATATCCTTATAACTGGCTGAATCTATCAACCAATTACTTAATTAATCAATCAGCTAATCAATATTTATTTATTTATCTGAATGAAATGTAGAAAATTAGAAATTTCTTCTCATCATTTCTTCATCAATGGTAAGTAAACAAGACTTGTTGACTTGTCACTATGTCAAGTATGTAATGAGATATTAAAAGAACAGTCAGGTAAAAATGTCCACAAAGAAGTATTTGAAAGACTGATCACGAAAGTATATAACTGTAGTTGAAGTTTTCTGATGGTAAAACATGAATATGCATAGATCATTCATAAGTGAAACATATAGGTCTACATATATTGAGGGAACCTGCGAGCAGGCACGCACTGGCACACACATATACACGCACACACACGCGCGCGCATACACACGCACACATACACACTCTCACCTAACACACACACACAACACACACTCACACACGCACGCACACACACATGCACTCTGTATGCTTCAAATGACTTTAAACACCAGACGTATGGAGAAACAGAATTGCTTTTCTTGTCGACCAAAGTTTCGTTAATTTTCTCTTGTTTCCCTATAATATCACATCAGCGTCAGGAAAGTCGATTTGCTCAATCATTAGAGCGTCGTCCGAATTAAATGCTTTACAATATTTCTTCCAGCTATTTGGGATCTGAGTTCAAATCTCGTCAAAGTCAAGTTAACTTTTTTTTTATTCATAATTCCAAGGTCGAATAATATATATTTTCAGTTAAGTATTGGCAGTAGATTTTTTTATCATCTGCTGCTCTGTACCAATACGCAATTGACTGGTATAGTAAAATAAAACCTAAATCTCCGTCAAACCGAAGGTCTCCGATAACAGATGAAATGACACAAACGTTGATTTACATTACCGTCATATCAATATTCTATATCTGTAACACTCTATATTGCAGCCAAACACAACGCACATACATTCTGCTATCCACTTACACAATCTTTGTGTGTGTCTCTAAAAGGGACCACATCACACAGGATAACATAAAAGAAAAAGACTTTTTGCTACCGTCCTCAACATTGTTGTTGTCATCATTATTGTTGTTTTTGTGGTTGTTGTTGCTGCTGTCACTGCTGTTGTTGTTGTTGTTGCCGTTGCTACTGTTGTTGTTGTTTTCTGTGTAATAGTTTGTTCGTATGCCATAGATCAATAATGGTTTTATAGCACCCGATAACGATACAGAAATAGCAATATTCATATCTCATTAACTCTATGACACTCACATCCTTCATGCTGCTTCTATTTTATCTTACTTTGTATGACATTTTAGCTTGCATGATAGTTTTGCATTACCAGCAATAATAATAATAGTAATAATAATAACAATTTTGTTGGATAAATAGCTCGGATCTAAATGTACCACAGGACTCCAACAGAGTAACTAACTTAAGAAGATATATTCTCAAAACGACAAAAACAAAAAATCACGAATTTACTGCATCACGAAAAAAATAAATAATGAACACAAAACAACTTAGAAATATAAAACCATTGAGAGAGTAATCCACAAAGATAGAACTTACATGTGTAAAACGAGTGAAGTGAATAAGGAAACACGACATATGCAAACTTTAGAACATCTACAGATTACAGATAAAAACAAAAGAAGAAATCGTAAAAAGCTAAATCCACGGTCAATAGCAGAGGATTGTTCCTATGGGACTTCCTGGCGCCTAACATTTTTTGGCGCTGATACATTTAACCGACATGTTGAAGAAAATTGAATTCGGATACAAATACAATAGTAGGAAAATTAACCAGCTCTTCTATATGAACAATCTCAAAATGAATGCTGAAAATCATAACATGAAGCATCAGATGCAACATGGATATCTCACTATGGGAATTTATATGAGATCCAGGTTTGGAAAATGCACCGAGACAACCTTAGAGAGAGGAAAATTAAGAACAGTAATATCAGATAGAAAAATAAGCTAAGATAAGAGAATTAGACTAGACACAGACACATGAATACTTAGAAATCAATGAATTATGCAGTGTACAACACACACAAATGAAAAATATTGGAAAATAATATTATAGACGCAGTAGATTAATATTTAAAACAGAGCTAAATTAAAAGAAGTAACGTAAGAGACATCAACATTTTAGCTCTCTCAGAAATAACTTATAGCTATAATATTCTTAATTAGAAGTTAAGCAAACACAGCACCACTAATCTGATAAAGAAAATCTATATTTACCAAAATGCCAGAAATTAGGGATCTTTGGCAATTACAAAACTACTGTAAAATATCAAGCGTTGGCCCATAAAAATCTCAGTAAAGAATAATGGAAAATTAATACAAATATCTACGAAATACAATCAAAACAACAATGTTTTCTCTCTACTAGGAAACCTTGAAATACAAGACAAATACTTAAATGACAGACGGTTATAAAAGGCAGGAGAAACGACAACAGAAATTACAAAATCCATAAAATATAAGCTAAAATTTGGGCTACAGAATGCCATGACAAAACAGAGACAAGCAAAATTTTTTCGTAAACAATAATTTGATGGTAATACACAATAACAGGGTGGTAATACAGGAGAAAAAGTCGCAACACTGGATGAGAATCAGGACTGAAAGGTTTTTGATTTCTGCGCAGGATCAAAGCTTCTTCCAAAACCCATCAAAAGCATGCAATGAAGCTGGATATGTGAAGATATGGAAAATAATTAATTACATTGTCTCTGACTTTCTAGTCATAACCAAAAAAGTATACATCCACAAGCATGACAGCCTTGAGCCTTCCAAGTACAGGAGTTTATTTCAACATTATAAAGTACCAATAAAATAGAGACTGTATAGGCATATACTAAAAGCTAACATTGGCTGTGTATTTTGTTTTGTCAATAGTTCTATAATTACTACATATTCACACTAGCAAACGGAACGCTGCTCCCTGTGTTGTGAGTATACGCACAATTGGAGTTACCGTTTCAGTTTTGCTTAATTGTATCTATAGTATTCAATGTTATATTTAAGCAGTGTCTAGTTGAGTTAAATTTTGTATTGAATCTTGTTTACATAATGCCTGAAATGTTGGTTGCTTTATACTGGATTAGTTATATTTCCCAGTTCACTTATTAATAGGACTGTCTCTGAAGTTCTGGCTGCTATTCCCGTTGTTATTATTGTTGTTAAGTCTTGATCGATATTACATGAGAATTTCCTTGTCTGAGCTTTTTAAAACAAATAGCTGGTAATAAAATGCTTGTTGAGTTTATTGACTTTCGTTTTTCAAAGTAAGGGGAGGAAAAAATTTCTCTTAAAGTTTTGCTTTCGTTGATGATGAGTGAAGTTTCATATTTTACTACCTTCGCTGTTTAATAAATGGACTTGATATATTACTAAAGACATTTGAAGTTAATGGGATGTACATAATGTCAGCTGGAAAGAAGACTGTTTCCTATATCATCAAAACAATGACAGCAACATTATCAATGGCGGACTAACGTGTTCGAGTAAATCTTAACAGTAGTTATAAAATAGTGGAGAGATTTAACATACAAGAGGTGATCCAACTCGATATGTGGATAGTAATGGAAACATGTGAGCCAAAAGGCAAAGATAACAAAAGACATTATATGTATTTAAAGAAAACCATCTCGGAAAGTAAGCAATATATTTCACTGAGAATGTTACGTTACGAGAGTGAAAGACCAAAGAAAGGCAGAATAAAAGGAAAAGTGAACTGCCTGAAGAGACTACTAAAACTTTCTGTAAAAGTAAAATTCCGACACAATGTTGGCGAAACGCATTTTACGTATAGCTTTTTTCTAAATTATGCTGAATTCATTGATCGTCAACTACTTATGACTTCACTATGTAAGCGGAACTTCGGATACTTCAAGAAACTTCCTACATACCAGCAGGATCACTGAGCACAACTTGTTAGATTTCGGAGTCAGTATGATATATTGGTATCAAATTTTGGCACAAGGCCCGCAATTTCGGGGGAGGACGTTAAATTATTAAAACCAGAATACACACCATACGCGCGCGCACACACTCACACATCAGTACATACATACATACAAACATACATACAAACATACATACATACATAATACATACATACATACATACATACATACATACATACAAACATACATGCATACATACATAGAAGACATAGCCACTCATGATAAAAAGGAGTACTGGTGGAATGTCCCAGTAAAAACCTCAATAAAATGTAAACACAATAGACCTGATATAACGATTTGGGACAGAGAAAAACTGTGGAAATCAGCTGCCCAGTGGATGTTAACATAAAGCTGAAGATCAGTAAATAAGAGAACATCTACGCTGAACTATTGAGAAATCTGCAATTACTCTATCCAGATTACAATTTCAGGTTTATACCTGTAATTATTGGGGCACTGGGATATGTAATACACTGCCTAAATACCAATATTGATGAATTAGGCTTCTCAAAACCAGAAAGGAGAAAGATGATTCGAAGACTGCAGATCCAAGCCGTCACTGGAACTGTAAAAATCTGTAAAACTTTGCACAAATTTATCCTTTAAGTATATGCGAGCCTGTCTAGATATGCAAGTATGCATAAGAAGACATACATAAAATAAAACATACAAATCTGCACACATACATACATACATGCATGCATGCATGCATACACAATTACATACATGGTCATATACATACAAAAATGTATTCATATCCCACCAAAAGTTCTCTCGCGCAAGCAAGCATGACTTAGCAGTACGTATGATACTTTTACATAATTTTAGACATGATAGATCGCTGACCACTACACATATTTTTTTCTCTCCTTCTTTTTCTCTCTTTTTTTCCCTCCTTGTTTCTTTCTGTGGAAGAGCGTAGGCTCGAAACGTTAAAGACTTTCTCTATTCCCGAGCGTTAAACTAATACATCCATTTGTTTACACCACCTGTCTTCGTCTGTTGTTTTTTCGTGAATTCTCCTATATATATATATATATATATATAGATATGCAGATATATATATATATATATATATATATATATATATAAGCAAAGTAGCTAGTTGTAAAATGTCAAGAAGAGATCAAGGTAGTTACTATGCTAACCAGTCAAATTAGTATATATAACAAATCTATTCACAAGGCTTTAGTCGGCCCGAGGCTATTGTAGAAGACACTTGCCCAAGGTCCCACGCAGTGGGAGTGAACCCAGAACCATGTGGTTAGAAAGCAGGCTTCTTACCACACAGCCACGCTCATAAAGTTAAATTAGCGCTTTCATACATCGTGTAATCATTAGATTTCAAATGTGTTTAACTGATAACTTTAGTACCTCATAAAACGCTCCAACAAGCTGAATTTTTGGAATACCTTTTTGACCAATCTTCATGTATCTTAAACATCGCGATTCCCAGGCGTACCAATATTCTGTAACTTGTTTATATTTATATGCTAGAAATATTTTTTAGTCCGCATCATTAACTGGTTCTAATGTTCTTGCTGTTATTTCCGTTCAGAACAGATTTGAACATTTGGATAAACCGTTTTTTCTTTTATCTTTCTTCCAACCTCACTTGTGTCATGTAGTTTGTGGAAAGGAACAGTTCAATCTCAGTCACTGCATAAGAGCATCCTCGGAAGAAACGCATGAATGGATTGTATACCATGAGACAGATGTACAATGAGGACCAAGCAATCAACTGCATCACGTGGCAAAGATCACTTATTGTATGATGTACTGTGACACCACAAGCCTTCGATAACATAAAACAGACAATAGAGGGATAGCGCTGGACTCTTCAGTATGAAAACATTTCATACAGAGGAACAGTTCCGAGAGTGCAAATGCACAATCGGTGTTGATAAGCACAAGTCCTTATATTAAGAGGGAGGTAAAAAAAAATGGAAGAGAGAACGAAAAAAAAAAACGGAGCGAAAAAATGTGTGAGGATTAACGGTTCAACTTCATGACATGGCTGTTAATCCAGGCACATTTTTTGTTCACCCCATTTCCCCCTCTTTGCCTCTTTCCTCTTCTCATTCTTTTCTTATTTCTTTATTGCCCACAAGGGGCTAAACATAGAGGGGACAAACAAGGACAGACAAAGAGATTAAGTCGATTACATCGATCCTAGTGCGTAACTGGTACTTAATTTATCGACCCCGAAAGGATGAATGGCAAAGTCAACCTCGGCGGAATTTGAATTCAGAATATAACGGCAGACGAAATACTGCTAAGCATTTCGCCCGGCGTGCTAACGTTTGTGCCAGCTCGCCGCCTTCTCATTCTTTTCTGTATAAGAACGTACTCTTCCATTTATCCTGATCGTCACATTAATACACCTTGTTTGCTGTTTGCTGTTGCTGTTCCCTCATCAATCTGTTATTTGTTTTTTGCTTTTTCTACAATTCTGAACCATATATGTATGTATATATATATATATATATATATATATATATATATATATATATATATATATACATACATATATATATATATATATATACGTCCTGCCTTATCTTCGAAAAATAGAGTTAGAATAGAGGCAGCTGATGAATAATTCCAAGTGGATTTCTGTTTTCCTATGTGTTCGTTCCGTTGTCTGTAGTTCATTGTTCTAACGTCCTGTACCCTGATATGCATCTATATACACATGTAGATGAAAGTATATACATATATGTGTGTATACATGCATATATATTTTTTGTATTATATATATATATATACACACGCACGCACGCACGCACACATATAGATATGTGTATATACACAGACGCACACATGTATGAACTGTGTGCACATAGATGCAGAAATGCATACACGTATATAAGTTTCATATATGTGTTTATCTTAGCATTGCCTTTCTTACGCTCTCTGTATATAGGGGGAGAAATTAACATATGACATATTTTGGGGGGTTTTAGGCCAGGCACAGTTCGTTCCTTCCAAGATTTGACCAGCTCCGATATCTTCCAGAAAGAAAAATGAACAGAAGATTGAGAGGAAAACGACAAATGACCTGAGTATACGATCGGTACTGTATTCATCAATCTCTAGATAAATTTAGTGTCAACTGGTCGCCGAACACACACAGACACACACACACACACACGTATATATCTGTGTGTGTGTGTGTGTGTGTGTGTGTGTGTGTGTGTGTGTGTGTGTGTGTGTGTGTCTATCAGACACATACAATACACATGCATATATGTAATATTCGAAATAGCGAACAAAAGTGACTGAAATGGGAATAGTGTAGTTGTACAATGCAAATAGATATTGTGTGGATTCGGTGATTGATAGAAGTCGTAGATAATTGGAAAGAAAGCACGATAGGGACATGGTATCGTTATACTGAAATAGTTGCAGGATGATTTTATTGTTAACATTATCCTACCGAGAATTTCGCGAGATAATGTTAACGGCGGGACTATGTGTGCGCCGTGAAGAGATAAAAAGAGATAATACGGAAAAGTTTGAGCGTGATTCGTAGAAAGATAGATTGTTCAAAAGATAAAACAGATTTGGGGAAATAGAGAGGGAATGAGTGTGTGTGCGTGTGTGTGTGTGTGTGTGTGTGTGTGTGTGTGTGTGTGTGTGTATGTGTGTGTGTGTGTGTGTGTGTGAGAGAGAGAGAGAGACAGACAGAGCGGGTGAGGGGGAGATAGAGAGAGTTAAGATGACACGTAGAATTATCGATATAGAAATGGATAAATAGATATTTTGAGAAAGAAAGTGGGTGGAATGAGAAAGGAATAAAGACGGGAATTCATAACAAAATCCTGTACAAGTCGAATATTGAAGACTAAAGCAAGAATAAAATATATTTAACTCATATAAATGACACGTCTTGCGGTCTTGTCATATTCATCTGAATTTAATGCACTTCATACTTGTCTATTTTCGTTAACTAAGACGTACTAAAAACACTAAAATACTATCTTGCTGTCTGTACGTTTTACACACACGCAGACACACACGCACGCGCACACACACACACGCACTTACTCGTATATCATATATACACTCTCACTCTCACACACACATATATACATACACACACAAATAGAGCGGAGAGAGAGAGGGAGAAAGAGAGAGAGAACGGGCCTAGTGGTTAGACTGCTGAGTTAATGATCATGAGGTTGTGGGATAGACTCATCGACAAAGGGACTTGGAATAAAACAAGGTCCTTTATTTCACATTGCTCCACGTTACTCAGTTAAAGTGAGTACCAACCAAGCTGAGTATAAGTGCAGCGATCTAATTATTCTGCTGCCACACCCTGGACGGTCCGGTGGATCAACAGTGAGTTTATTGGGATGTCTATATCTGGTCGCAAGTATATATATACATATATGTGTGTGTGTGTGTGTGTGTGTGTGTGTGTGTGTGTGTGAGACGTAAATGTGACGTCAGCAACTGGTGTTTGTACAAATACCAGTTGCTGACGTCACCTAACTCCAGACCAATCAAAACCGAACTTCAGCAAATACAACGAAATGACCCTTTAAGAGAACCAACCAACCGGAACGACTTATGACCGTCTCCCCAGGGAAACCAGCCTGGTAGAACGACAAGCTTGACCACCGGAAAAAACGACACCAGTATTTTAACGAATCAAAAATCAGATCCGCTCGCGGAAAAAAAAATTATAAATACATCTGATCCCAAAACATACCATTACAAGCGAAAGCGTCTACGGAAAGAGGATCAAATTCCTTTTTCTACTGTTTTCATTTTTGCCTTGTTTTTTTTTTTTTTTTTTTTCAGTATGACTTGTTGACCACCACTAAAATTGATGAACTTGGTACATTCAAACAAATTAATATACAGTTTCAATATTATTGACTGCTATGAACATTCAAACTTACACCAGTCCTCTTAATTTATAATGCTAAATTTATCCGTTTTGAACATGTTAATTTGTCAACATTGAAACATTTTAATTTGTCAACATTGAAACATTTTAATTTGTCAACATTGAAACTTTTAAAGATGTTTTTCTAATTCATAATTTTAAACATTTATCGTTGATAAACAAAAAATATTGTTGAAACAAGTTTAGTATATATGTAAATAAATGTGTTTTAAACATTTACGAGTTTCTGAAATTTAAGTGCATTTTCAGCAACACATTTTCCTATATTTTTTCCTGCGTGGAAACATCCCGCGTGCATTTTTTTTTTTTTTTCATATTCGTTTTCCACATACTTGTTAACATCCCACAGGCTGGTTAATTTATTTTTTGTTCCCGGGTGAGGATCTTTATATTGACCTATATATATATATATATATATATATATATATATATATATGCATGTATGTGTGCATATATGTCTGTATGTATGTATGTATTTAAATGAAAAATGTATGGTAAAGAAACAAACGATATAACGTATACGACACAGAAGGTCCCTAATTCTCCATCAGTTATCAACCAAATGTTAATACTCAGTTTCACACCATTAATGAGAAGACTAAGTACTTCCCATGTTGGCGGTGCTTGCAAAAATTGGCAAAGAATATAGGGCCGAGATCAAACAAAACAAAACAAAACAATACAGAGTGGACATACGAAAGTGAAAAAATGTGATTTAGGACGATGGGCAAAGACGAAATAAATAAGAAAGGAGCAAAATATAGCCTTAGGACCAAAAAGACAAGAACAGTGGGTAACGCTTGAGAAGGCATCCTAAGGGATAGAAAATAGTGAGACAGGTAAGCTATGCGACCAGTGTGAGAGAGGGAGAGAAGGAAAGGACAGCTAACCACAGGTCACGTGACTGCAGCAGGCAATGGACAAAGAGGGTAAGAGAGAGGGGGAGAGAGAGAGAGAGAGAGAGCGACACAGAGAAAACAGAAGGGATGAAGGGGAAAAAACAAGAGAAAGGCTAGCAATACAAGAGGGCGAGAGAGAGAAAAAGGAGAAAGTGGGAAAGCTAGAAATAGAAGTGAGGGCAAGAGAGAGAAAAGGAGCAAGAGTGAAGGCAGGCGAGAGAGAGGAAGTCGCACGGATATATAGAAAACCTTACTGATAATAAAATTCAGTGTGCGTTGCGTTCCGTTGCTTAATAAATGAAGTATGCATGGTAAATGAACAAACAACATAACGTATACTGAATGTATAATTGAACAGGGTGGAGGCACAATGGCCCAGTGGTTATGGCAGCGGACTCGCGGTTATAGGATCGCGGTTTCGATTCCCAGACCAGGCGTTGTGAGTGTTTATTGAGCAAAAACACCTAAAGCTCCACGAATCTCCGGCAGGGGATGGTGGCGAACCTTGCTGTACTCTTTCACCACAACTTTCTCTCACTCTTTCTTCCTGTTTCTGTTGTGCCTGTATTTCAAAGGGTCAGCCTTGTCACACTGTGTCACGCTGAATATCCCCGAGAACTACGTTAAGGGTATACGTGTCTGTGGAGTGCTCAGCCACTTGCACGTTAATTTCACGAGCAGACTGTTCCGTTGATCGGATCAACTGGAACCCTCGACGTCGTAAGCGACGGAGTGCCAACAACAACAACTGGACAGGATTCAGACACTAAAGCTCCCTAATTCTTCATCACTTATCAGCAAAATGGTAATGCTCAGTTTCGCACCATTAATAAGACTGAGAACTTCCCAACGCACATCGAATTGTATTAACAGTGAGTTTTATATATATATATATATATGCATGCGACCCTCTCTTGCCTTCACTCTTTCTCTTTTTCTCTCTCCCCCTCACTTCTGTTTCTAGCCTTCCCGCTTTCTCCTTTTTCTCTCGACCTCTTGTGTTCCTAGCCTTTCTCCTTTCTCTTCCCTCTTCATCCCTTCCTCCGTTTTCTCTCTGTCGCGCTCTTTCTCTCCTTCTCTCTTACTCTCTTTCTCCTCTGCCTGCTGCTATCACGTGACCCATGGCCAGCTGTCCTGTCTTTCTTTCCCTTCACACTGGTCGCGTAGCTGACCGGTCGCAAATTCTGTCTCACTCTTTTCTATCCTTTGGGATGTCTTCTATTTTTTTTTTTAAGTCTGAGAATAAAAATAGAACATTAACTGATTTACTGATGGTGAAAATCACTACTGAGGGCAGAGTCAAATTTATTGAAAATTTCGTTTTGACTGGGATTTTCGTTCCACCCGATGAGAAAGGTCGACTAAACCGTCAAGCGAAACTTAATGTCGAATCAACATGAAATTTACAACATGCGCACTCAGGCATATGATATGTATTATATTTATACAGAGAGAGAGATAAAGAGTGTGAGAGAGAGAGAGAGGGTTTCAGAGAGAGAAAGATTCAGAGGGAGAGGGTGAAAGAATTATAGAGTCAGAGAGAGAGGAGGCGAGGGATTCAGGTTTTTCTTTAAATTCCAGGATTATTTCTGAAATTTTCTGACCTTTAATACTTTTTATCATTGCAAACACTTGGAGACTTCATCGTGAATGTAATCTAATGAGTTGAAAAATAGAGCTTGTAGTTATAAATGAAACGTGAACGCATTTTGTATACATGCATTCAATTTTGACACACACACACATGCAATTTGTGTACATACATGCATTTTGTACACATGAGTTCATTTCATACAGATTCATCTATTTGTGGATGCGGTACACATCTGTTCTTTCTACATGTGTGCAACAGAGAAGTAAAATGCAACTGTAAGTGCAGCTGTGCATTTGCTTGACATATCTTGTAAAGCTTGTTTATTATGTCTCTATTTATGTTTATTTGTGTGAACGCATTTATTTATCGTTACGTACATGTTTTTGTATGTATGTTTGTATTGTATCTATATATATGCATATGTTCATATATTTACATATATGTAAGAATACACACACACACGCACACATGCACACACACACACACACACACACACACACACACACACATATATATATATATATATATATATATATATATATATATATATAGAGAGAGAGAGAGAGAGAGAGAGAGAGAGAGACTCACGGGTGCATGTGTTGTAAGAATTTTGCTTCCCAACCACATGGTTCCGAGTTCAGTCCTACTGTGTGGCACCTTGGGCAACTGTCTTCTGCTATAGCCTCGGGCAATGAAAGCCTTATGAATGGATTTGGTAGACAGAAACTATCGTGTGTGTGCATGTGCGTGTGTGTGTGTGTGTGTGTGTATGTGTGTTGGTAACTGGTGTTGGTGTGTTTACGTTTCTGTAACTCATCGGCTCATCAAAGTGACCGTTAGAATAAGTACCAGGTTTTAAAATAATAGGTACTGGGATCGATTAGTTCGACAACATTTTCTTTGAACATTACAATTTTTTCTTGTATTTTGGGGAGGGGTTTGGCAAATGGTTTTGCCATGGGGTTGGATTGAGGAGTTTGGTTTTGTGTGTTTGCTGACGTTGTTTTTGTTGATTTTTTTGTTTGGGGAATGGAGTCGGGAACGTGTACTTTTTTTCTTTTGTGGGTGACTGTGGTGAAGTCCATCTCTTCGTCGTCTTTATTCGTGTCTGATTTAGTTTCTACTCCGACTTTCTATTTTGTGTTTCCCTCTTTGTCGTTTTCTTCTCGTTCGTAGCTTTTGGGGGAGGGGCCTCACCATCTTTTTTTTTTTGTGCATTTGGAACGGAGGTGGCCCTTCTCTCCACATTGGAAGCACCTGGGCCTACGTCCTTCCACAGCTACCCGCATGGATAGCCCATCCTCCCCCCCCCCCCACAAACACCCTATCGGGCAAATTTTCAAGGGTCTCATTGGCCGCTTGAACGACCATTTCTAACGAGTGTCCTCGCCAGTTTACCACTTCCTTTTTCCTCATTTATAGGATTGAAATTTCCTCCACGTCATACACTACTGCAGCCGCTACTCACATTACTTCATACCCTACCGAGATCTCGTCCACTGTCACTTTTGCGGTCCTGCGACCCAAGTAAGAGGGCAGCAGCATTATCTCTTCATTCTTCAACGTTTGTGTAGACACCTCCTTGGCTACGCTAGCAGACTCGAAATGTGCTTCAATTGTGGTGCTTCTTGCTCCTCGGCTGACGTAGCGTACTTTATTCCAGATAGGTGCCATACATTTTTCTACTGCTTCATTTTTTGCCTCCTTTATAAGTTTTTTTTTTTTGTTTTTTTTCGATGTTGTAGACTTTGTACACAACTGCTTTGGTATTTAATTACTTGTACTGTATCAGGGGGCGACAACAACTTGGTATCCGATCCATTCTATTTAATTAGATTTCTAAACTTGAAAAGCTGGTCTATAGTCGCTTCAAGTTCCGTAACGTTACCGCCCACCGCGGCTGAAAATCTCTTTTTCTCCTAGGTATCACGCTGGTTCACGGTTATATTTCCTTTTCCCATCTCGGGAAAGTCCTTTTTCGACGAAAAGTCAAATTCCATATCTAAACGTTTTACACAATGTCACGAATGACAAGAAAATTTTCAGAAAAAAATTAAACGTAAAAAGTAAAAAGTAAACAGTCCCCCCCCCCAAAAAAAACTTTTCAATCAAAATTAACAGAAATTTTCTGCCTCGTAGGGCGAAAATTACTGTTTGTCAAAAGACAGCAGTTCAAATTCAGTTAAGGTATTTCACAGATAACACAAATGTACAAGAAACATACAGAAACGAACTCACATAACGCAGTGTAGCAAAATGAAGATAATGACGTCTCACAGAAGAAAAAGGTGCGGCTTGCTAGTTGAATTCTTTATTACAGGCACAAGGCCTAAACACAGATGGGACATACACAGACATGCGGGAACAAAAAACACATGAAAGGATGAATGTAAAATGAATTAAATTACAATGAAAATGAGACGGCCATCTCGCTCCCGCTCCGAGATGAAACCGTGATTTCCTTTTTCCTTTAAAATTTTACATTTTGAATAACAATTTCCAGCCCCGCTCCGAGACGAAACCGCGACTTGCCTTTTCCTTTTCACCTTACAGTTTTAAAGAAAACGTTTTAAACAAATGTTCATTAATTAGTTACAGGATTTAGTTATTTTTCCTTTTTTAGTTTAACTAAATGTTTTTCTCGGTCCTTAAATAAATCCGGACGTGTTTTTGCTTCGCTGCGTATTTTTTCTTTTTTTTTTTTTTTTAGTTGTTTTGTGCTGCTTTGCAGCAGTTTTTGAGTATGCCGCCACCTTTGTTTGGTGAGCGTTGCTGAGATGGAGAAAATGAAGACATTTGCGACAGCGACGGGCAGTCGGGCTTCCGTCGTCCCAGGCCTGCTGAAGTAATAAGAAATGCAGACCCGCAGACAGGTGAACACACAGACATACAGCTGCAAATTTTTTGCTGGCACTCCGTCGCTTACGACGTCGAGGGTTCCAGTTGATCCGATCAACGGAACAGCCTGCTCGTGAAATTAACGTGCAAGTGGCTGAGCACTCCACAGACACGTGTACCCTTAACGTAGTTCTCGGGGGTATTCAGCGTGACACAGTGTGACAAGGTTGGCCCTTTGAAATACAGGTACAACAGAAACAGGAAGAAAGAGTGAGAGAAAGTTGTGGTGAAAGAGTACAGCAGGGTTCACCACCACCCACTGCCAGAGCCTTGTGGAGCTTTAGGTGTTTTCGCTCAATAAACACTCACAACGCCCGGTCTGGGAATCGAAACCGCGATCCTATGACCGCGAGTCCGCTGCCCTAACCACTGGGCCATTGCGCCTCCACACAGCTGCAAATAAATATACAAGAACAGACACATGATAGAGCAGAGTCACAGAAAGCAGGAAGAACAGACATACAGACGCAGGAGATGCACAGGAGCAGAATATATTTGATAACATATCTATCGACACAAAATATAGAAAGGAAAATAACTAAAATGAAAGACATTGTTAAAGTGGACCTTTCGGAGGGTTACGATAAGGGGACGAGATGGATTTTAATCGAAACAGATAAGCATAGAAAGTTAAAAGAGGCTTTCCCATCAGATGTAAACCCACTAGGGCCCGAGGTGAATTTCGAACCCAGCGCTTTAGTGGTGAACTATGAGGAAATTAAGAACGATATAAAATGGTGAATAGAGTTTTATTTTGAAAGGAACTTTTGGGAAAATGTTGAAATAATTTTGAAAAGAACTGCTGAAATAATTGAAATAACGTAACCACCCCGGAGCGGGGCTCGGGTGGCCGTTCCATCTTCATTGTATAATTTCACTATTCCATTCTGTCATGTGTTGATTGTCCCCGCATGTGTGTATTGTCCTATCTATGTTTAGCCCCTTGTGAAATATTTCAGTCTTTAAAATAAATCACGACTTACCACTTCATCTTCTCCTTTTTGTCCACATATTTCACCACCGAGTCGCGAGGTTCAACATCCACCTCCTACCCAAGTGGATTCACTCTTTCACAATGTCTTTCAATTTTGAAATTCTGTTAACTTTTGGGTGTCCTATATTTCACTATAAACCTTACTTCTATTTGTGTCTTGCATGTTTGTGTTTTTTGTCTCAGTATTTCTGTAATCCTTGGCTTTTCTGTGATTGTATTTGTGTGTCTGTGTGTTTGTGTATTTGTGTGTCTGTGCGTTTGTTTGACTGTAATTCTGCGTGTTTCGTCTGTGTATCTATGCTTTTAGGTTTCTGTGATTCTAAGATATCTTGTATCTGTTTGCCTGTATTTCTGTGCGTTTGTATGTCTGTGTGTTTGAGTGTCTATGGGTCTGAATGTTTCTGTACTTGTAAATCCTTTAGTAGTGATCCTACTGGTGAATCTTCTCTGTTTCTCGTCGTAGGTTGGATTACCTCTTTCATTGCTTTGTACTTCTTCAGTTCCACTATCGGTAGTGACTTCCTCCTCTCTCTTTTTCTTGCTTCCACCTCTGCAAAATTCCCGTCTTGTTCTGTTATCTGTTTCTGCTGTTTCTCCACCATTATGTTCTCCTGAATACTCTCCTCTACAATTTCCACTGCTGCTCTAGGGCATTTCTTTCTCAAGTGCCCTCTTTCACCACATTCGTAACGCTTTGGGAGTCTCCCCTCCAACATTATCTTCAGCTTTTCTTCATTTGGTAGCTCCAAAGTGTCAGGTATTTCGTTGTAATATTTCTGGCTCACTGCACAAGTCCTCTCTAATCCGTAGCCCCAACACTTCACCCGTTGGGTTCGGCTTATCATGCCCATCTTCACCTCTTCATTTTCCTTCCTTATCTCCGAATAAAAAATCGCCGCTATTAACCACTCTGGATCTATCCACAGTGGGATTCTTCCCACCCTAATTCTGACAATTCGTTTATCCAAACCGTTTTCTCATCAGTGTCCATTTCTCTCACTGTATCATCCTGCTGGAGGATTTTTCCGCCTCCTCTTCTGATACAAAGGTTGTCACTATAGACTCATATCTCCTTCCTCTCATTAAGAATGCTATGCTGTCTCTTATCTGTATTTCCAAAATTCCCTCCTGCGGCGTTTTTCCAATTCTTCTGTTTTTATTTGAAAATGTTCTGAATATTACTGTCTTCTTTTCCATTTTCGCTTTTTCTTCCTCTGGTAGGGTCAGTTTTATATTTGACCCTTCCTTCTTCACCGTACTATTATATTCTTCTATCAGTTCACTATCGCACTCTACAATCTCTTGTTTCAGCACACTTGGGTCGAGAACTCGACTTCCAGTAGCTTCTGCATAACTTTTCATTTTTCTCAATTATTCAGTACCACCCAACAATGGTGGCTTCGCACAAAAAAAATTCGACGAGAATTCTTAAAAAAATAACAAAAAAAAGTGGCTTGGTAGCTGTCGATGCCTATTCGCCTCTGAAAACATATTTATTTCAAGTGAAATACATTTACTGATTTCGAAAATAGAAATATTACATTTTACATTTCTAAATCTCTCAGAGAGATTTATACAGTAGCAGCATGGTAAAGTGATGGCATGTTGCCAAATTAATGTGGCAGTCCCATAAAAGGGAAGAATGCTACTGCTATTTAGACCCAGGAAACACCGTTTCCAGCTGGCCATGACACATTTTCTGTGTCCTTATGTTTTCAAAGGCGATATAAGCATTCCAGACTGATGATGAGCAATGACTCTGAAACTAGTCTCTGGATGCTGGGTGGAGGTGCTTCTCTCGCCTTTGAAAACATAAGGATACAGAAAATGTGTCATGGCCAGCTGGAAACAGTGTTTCCTGTGGCTAAATAGCATGGGACTGTCACATTAAGTTGACAACATGCTATCACTTATATATATATATATATATATATATATATATATATATATATATATATATATATATAT
Organism: Octopus bimaculoides; assembly: GCF_046866305.1. Lineage (NCBI taxonomy): Eukaryota > Metazoa > Mollusca > Cephalopoda > Octopoda > Octopodidae > Octopus > Octopus bimaculoides. The sequence goes on from NC_142928.1 coordinate 152,335,625, forward strand.
AAAGGGACCGCTTAGAACTGACTCGGTGCGTTTACATCTTCTCCGTGACAAAATACACCGTTCACACCTTTCTTATGGGTTCGAATATGCTTAAGGCACATTCGAACCCGTATATGCTGAAGAGGTGATAACCACTCAGAAATGCACTTCGAATATGCCTCACGTATATTTAAACTGGTAACAAGTTTGTATTTATACCCATCACTGCTTAGCGCTGTCATCACGTGTGTGCGTATATATATATATTTAAACCCTGGTATGTGTGTGTGAGCGTGTGTGTATATATATATTTGTGTGCATGTGCGTGTGGTAAAGCTGTAAGAGGTTATACCAGCGCTCACCATTGGTCACAGAGTTCATTTAAGCAGAAACAGCTACATCCTAAAGAATGCAATTTCATAACTCCTCTTTATTATTAAATTAATATGTATGTGCATGTGTGTGCGTATGTGTGTGTGTGTGTGTGTGTGTGTGTGTGTGTGTGTGTGTGTGTGTGTGTGTGTGTGTGTGTGTGTGTGTGTGTGTGTAAAACAGTAAGTGATAAAATGATAGTTTAAGCATTGCATAGACAGTCACCAAGTTGGACTCACAGAGATCAGAATCTTAAACTCACACTTCTAAGGTAAAGCAATCTAGAGATAGAAAAAAGAAAAGCCGGCTAGGAGAACGAACGAAATTGTGTGTGCATGGAAGTAGAAAGACAAACAAAAACGATAACGGGGGGTAAGGAATGCATTTGTATGATAAGTTGCTATACAATTTACGTGATGTAATTAACTCATCGAACAATCGCTCTGATAGAGAGAAAGTACTTTTGATCATTATTCTAGAACATTTGAAGTCGTTGCTGAAATAAGAAATATCTAAAGAACAGGTTGGTTTTAGAAATAGACGTTGAACAAGAGATCATTCGTACAATCTGCACTCAGTTTTAGGAAAAATAAGAACACGCAACCTTACGACATTCCTTTGCTGTCGTAAGGTTGACTACAGAAAGGTTTGATTGTGCAAGTTATAGCCACCTGTGGCGCATTATCTCTTATCTCGGCATTCCGAAACATCTCATTAGCTTCATCAAGCAGCTTTACATTCAACAACAGCCCTGCATTCGAGCAAATAAGAAGACAGAAAAGTTCGAAAATGGGAAAAGCGTTCATCAGGGCTGTATTCTTTCTTCATGTTTGTTCAACATTTACACTAAGTGGATAATACGAGAAGTAATACAGGAAGAAAATGGTATCAAAATACATGGCTTACATATTTCTAATCTAAGGTATGCAGACGAAACTTTTCTACTTACCGAGGCTGAAGCCAAACCACGTGAAATGACAGAGTCTAGAATGCATCAAATACACATGGTCTTTGTTTCAAACATAAGAAAACAAAAATCATGGTTGCAGGAAAAGACAAAGTAAATGCTATCACCAAACCGGACAGTGAGAGGCTCGCGTAATTTGAATTGTACAAGTATCGTAGAGCTCAAAATATCTGATGCAGCCACATATAAGAAAAAAATTAGGACACGGGCAGCCATGGCAAGAACATCCATAGAAAGGCTTAATAGCATCTGAAGCAGTAAACGAGCTCGATCAAGGTTAAAAACAAGGCTAGTACGAATGATCATTTTGCCAATATGTATTTATTGCTGTGAAACATGAACTCCGAACAAATCTGGAGAGAAAATAATCAATGCGTTTGAAATGTCAGTGCATAGGAGAAAGTTACGAGTCTCTTACAAGGACCATCAGACAAATGAATGGGTATTGTAGGTAAAAGACAACTCCTGAACATTGGGGAAAAACAAAAGCCCGTCTATTATGGGCATATCCAAATAAGCAAAAGTCTGGAAAATATTATCATAGATGGAATTATAGAGGGTAGTAGACAAAGAGGCAGGCAAAGAACTCAATGGATGGACAATATCACAAGCTGGTTACACCAATGTAGAAAGGCAGCTGGAGGACACGCTCTTTATAGGGAAGTCTTTTGGTGTAACGTGATCAATTCGCGGCAGGTGGGCATATGATGCATGATGACGAAGCAACTCACATCTTTACAACTGTTTTGAACGGTCGATTATTAGCTCATATAACAAAGCTCATTATTCAAGCAATGGCAAGACTGAGACAGTATTTTAGTTATACATAAAAGAAAAGTAAGGTAGTACTGATTTAATAGCTCCGTGCTGCAGAGTCAAAGCACTCTCTTCGGCAGATCTAGAACAAATAACAATAGCAAAAATGCGATGAGGGGGAGAAGAGGTGGATATAAAGACAACGTGAGATAAACAAAAGTTCGAACAGTGATGGATGATGAACAAAATGTATGCACACGAAAAATAGCAATATATATATATATATAGAAGTATATATATCGTTAAAATTTATTTAAAATTTATTTAAATCTGAAATTATACATTCAAATTATTTGTTAATTACTATAATGTGACTAATATTTAGTAGACATGCCCTTTGCATTTTTCAGTGCATTTTCACTGCCTATTAGGCATGATACTGATCAGATGATGAATATTCTCTTAACGAATTTCATGCCATGTTTCATGCAGTAATCACAATAAATCTGGATTTGAGGATGCTTTCTTGTTTTTGTTTTTTTTACAAAATGTCCTGTCCATTATGTCCCAGAGGTGTTCAATGGGGTTCATATCTATGGGTCTTTTTAGCTGTATGTCAAGGAGCTCTATCTTCCATAAATAGAGAGCCTTCTTTAATCATTTGAAGGAGTCGTTTCTGCAATATGGGCACATATTTAGCTGGGGTTATCTTTCCCTCATACTCCACCCGCTTTGATCGACCATTAGTCCAAATTGCTCCCTCGACCATCACAGAATAGCGACCATTGTTGGTTGCAACCTTTGCACATCAGTTTGTTTGTTTTTTTATCACAGAATCTCCAGACCCACACTCGACCACTGTCAGAAAGTACAGCAAATCTGGACTCATCAGAGAATATGGTAGTGTCCCAAAATTCTAGTGACCTTTCCACCATCTCACTGGCGAAGTCTTTTACCCGCTTCATGTTGCCTGGCTGAAGAAGTGACTTCCTTCTTGCTACTCTGCCATAGTAGCCAAGTTTGTGAAGATACCTGACAGCTGTTCTGAGACTGACATCAACATGTTTTGCTATGCCAGAGACCTTGCAACGAGGATTATCCTCCACACTTCTCTTCACAAAGCGAAGGGTCCTGTGAGAGTGTCCTGGTTGACCTGGGCAAGGTTATGTAGACTCCTCCTCCTCTCTGGTGAATTGCACAATCACTCTATTAACTGTAGAAAGTGGGATCCCAATGTTATCTGCGATTTTACGTTGACTAAGTCCACCTTCAGATTGACCCACAATACGGCCTCTTTGAAATTCGAACAGTTTCAAGGCTTCTTTTGTACGTGGCACGACTAAACAGTCACATGTAGAACTTGAAACAGAAAAATGTCAATTAATAAAAGATATAAATCTTTTCAAGTTAAGATAGAAATAAAACGATGTTTTATGGGGTGTCTATTTACTTCTGTTTGTGTGCGTGTGTGTGTGTGTGTGCTGTACCAAAGGTACCGTCCACAACAGGTACTGCAATAGCCTAGGGTTCAAAGGCCCATAGCTCCTCAATGCCTTGCCACAAAAATTAAGAAATCTGCATAAGGTGGAAGTAGATGACTTCAAAAGGGAACAAGACATCCTCCTCTGAACGATATCGGATGAACTATCGGTCCGACATGAGATACAGACGAGGGCAACGGAATCAAACTCCCTTACACACCAAATAGGCCCGACAGCTGGGACAAAAACACACACAGGAGTGGTGATGTGAAACCCCCCAGACTGAGGAAATCAGTAACACCACAGCAGTGCTCCAGCATGACCGCAGCCGTATGGCTGAGACGCGTAAACGAGTAAAAGAGTATGTATGTATGTATGTATGTATGTATGTATGTGAATGTATATATGTATATAAATGAATGTGTGCTTATATATACGTATATATACATACATGCATACACACACACGTATATCTATATTTGTGTGTGTGTAAACGTCGATTAATATGTGCATGTGGGTTAATGCGTGTGGGTTATGTTAGTGTGTATGGGTGTGTGTATATATATATGTGTGTGTGTGTGTGTGTGCTCTTTAATTTATATACGAGTGCGTGTGTGTGTGTAAAAATGACACGTATTATAATTATAACTAGAGTGAATATAATTTACTAAACAAAAGTGCCATATACTTATTCAAATGGATGTATAGCGATCCATTCCTACTTAATTATATGCATTACTTCTATCATTATTATCATTATTATTGTAATCATTATAATTATTTTCGATTTACTCTAACCTATTGTCACTTAGTATAGTCTTATATCAAAATAGTGCATGTGCATATCAGAGAGTGTGCATATCAATGTATATATACGTAAATCAATATCTGTATACCAATGCGTGTGTGTCAATGTGAGCGTGTGCCACTGTGTGAGTATATATGCATCAGTATACGTGCGTAGGTGGTGTATGCCATCATGTCAATATGTTGGTCAGGGTGTGAATGTGTGTGGAATTCAGCGAGCATATGCAATAACGTGTGTGTCTATTATTTGTATGTGTAAGCATGTAGGTATCAGTGTGTTCGTATACCAATGTGTGAGTGTTCCCGCATATGTGAGTATGTAAATATGTGTGATGGTTATACATTATCTCCAATTTGAAAGATTACATTGTCATAGAATGGATTAAACGGCACTCCCTCTCTTTGCCTAACGATTTTATTGCATACTCTTCTATGTCTAATTTACTTGTTTATGTCTTTTGTTTTGATAGCACTATCTATATATGTCCGTTTTGATTTATTGATATCATGTATGTTTCATTGTTTTATGTTTTTATCGGCCTATTTCATTGTATTATTTTTCCTTTCTTACTTTATTTTCGTGGTGGGGAGAGGAGTGGTCTTCTCTCAATTTCTTCTGAAAATTGCTTCAATATAGCAAACTTCTTGAAAATGTTTCTTAATAGAACTGGATGAAATAAAGAGAACAAAGAGCGAGGTACTTGGTCACCCGAGGAAAGGCAATCAGCACTTGTGATGCAAGACAATTGATTGTACAGCATCTCACCTGTGAGGTACAGTTGAAACAATTGTAGCGGTTTTGAATAAAGAATATAATGAATTCCATTTTCTGTCCCTGATGTATGTATGTATGTATGTATGTATGTATGTATGTATGTATGTATGTATGTATGTATCTCTTATTCTTTAATTATTATGAACCGCCCACTGAGGAGGGAGCCGGTTTTCAACAAAGACACAAGGCCCCATCTTTGCGATGTAGTTAACACAGACAAATTCATATTTGGAACTTGAGAAAAGTCTTGCATATTTTTACTGTTCCACTCACAGATGACACTTGTAATATACAAATGAGCCGGTCAATTTCTCTTTCTGAAAATCCGGGTTTATTCAGATTCGCCTTTAAGCATTTACTAACAAAACCTAGTGCTCCAATTATTATTGGTATGAATATGAATTCATAGTCTGAATAAAGAAGCTGGAGGTTTCGAAGCAGTTGTCCATAGATATCCTCTTTTTCTTTGATTTTCAAAGAGATATTTATATCCGCAAGGCAGCTGACCTCTATGACGAAACATACCTTTGCCCCTCTGTCCCAAAGAACAATAACCGGCCTGTCACGGTTACATGACAGAGGTTTTGATGGGAATATTCCTCCAGTATTCCTTGAGGTGGTGTTTGTGAATGTATTCCGTAACAGAAGGATTTTCTAAGTTTATTTCAAGACAGTCTTTTTTTTTTTTTTTTTTGCGGATGGCATTGTAAATTGTTTTAGCGACAACATCGTGCCGCATATGGAGGTAGTACCGTGACGACATTTTAAGACAGCTGCTAATAACATACGTGATGTCTTCCACAGAAACATGACATAGCCTACACATGCGGTTGTACCTTGGGGTTACAAGAGCGTCACTGTCTCTCTTAACCAGGTACTCTGTGGCAATCTCCTCTTCTTGAATTGCAAACACGTATGTATGTATGTATGGATGGATGTATGCATTTATACATACCTTTTAATTTTTATCTTTTACTTGTTTCTGTCATTAGACTGCAGCTATGCTGGGACACCGCTTTGACGAGTTTAGATAGATAGATAGATAAATAGATAGATAGATAAATAGATAGATAAATATACATGCATATATGGGTACAGGACGTCACCAACAGTGCAAATGACGTGAAATGCGTAAACATGTTTGTTTTCGTTCGGTTTCCTTGTATGTCTTCACTGTCATTTTTTTGTTCCCAGCTTTGACCCTCGAAAAATCCTAAAATTTATTTTAGAATTTATGGGAGCAACTGTCTTTGAAGACTCATGTTGTTGATGAATGTTTGAAATGAGGAGTAGATAGACAGCAGACAACTGATGAAGGGTCGTTTCTCTGTGTTTACTTGTCTTGTTTTCCATTTTTTCTCTTTGTTCACGTATTTCACTCATTTTTCACTCGTTTGTTTACGTGTTTCATGTCATTTGCACAGTTGG
>NC_142928.1:152344689-152469689 GCF_046866305.1 Octopus bimaculoides
ATATGTATGTATATATATATATATATATATATATATATATATATATATATATATATATATATATATATATATATATATATATATATATAAACGGCGGGCTTCTTTCAGTTTCCGTCTACCAAATCCACTCACTTGTCTTCGTTCCGCCCGAGGCTATAGTAGAATACACTTACCCCTTACCCAAGGTACCACGCAGTGGGACTGAATCTGGAACCATGTAGTTGGGAAGCAAAACTTCTTACCACACGCATGAACCCGATACTTTAAAAACAAAAACAAGAATAGATGGCCATATATTGGCTGTCTTTGACAATAGGTCGTCTCAATCATTGCTCACCCTGGGCTAAACAGCAATAATGACATCTTTTGCTTGTTTTATTCAAAGAAAAACACATTTATGAAAGCTTATGTATTCTTACTGTGTAATCTTTGTTCTGAATTACATATAAACTTTAAATCTCTAAATAACTAGTCGATATTTGTAGGAAGTCAATGCTATTTTTTTATGGTTTGCTTGTGTTTATTTTGTGCGCGTGCGCGTGCGCGTGTGTGTGTGTGCGTGTGTGTGTGTGTGCATGTGTGTGTGTGTGTGTGTAGGTATTTATGTGGCTTTGTTTTTCTTTTTTTTCATTATCACAGAAACCACGGAGTGGTTCTAACTTAAGCAACTACTTGACATTTCCCGCCAAGCAATATAATAAATCATGTGATACATCTTCGGAGAGATACAATGCAGAAAGACGTAGAAACAAGTATAGTGTAACATTATTCGATTATGTGGCCTTTCAATGGAACACGTACAGAAAATGCATTGTTGAAGAGGAGAATAAACTGACATCTATAACATTTTCGAATAATAAACGGAGAGAAACAGGGAGTAAGTATCAAAAAAGAGAGAGAGAGAGATGCAAAGAGAAACAGAGAGAGATAATAATAGAGGAAAGAAAAAAGAGTGTGTGTGTGTATGTGTGTGTGTGTGTGTGTGTGTGTGTGTGTGTGTGTGTGTGTGAGGGAAGTGAGAACGATAGAGAGAGAGAGAATAATTGGTTTTAGTATATAACAAATAACCTCTTAATCTCAATACAGCACAATGGAACACTCGTTCTGAGATACGCTGTTGTAATTCGCGGAGTGCCGTGATTTACGACATGACTTATAACAATTAAGGGATACTGTAAAGCAATTATGGAACACCTGAACAATTTTCGATCTAATTAAACTGGCTTGTTCCGACTGACAGTCTGTTTCTCTAGTCGGTCATTCTGTCTGGTGTCACTTCCTCTTTTCCTCTCTTCCACTCTCTTTCTCTTTATCTCTCTCTCTCTCTCTTTCTTTGTATGTATGTATGTATATATATATATATATATATATATATATATATATATATATATATATATATATATATACACATACACACATATACACACACACATACACACATACATCTCTCTCTCTCTCTCTCTCTCTCTCTCTCTCTCTCTTTATATATATATATATATATATATATATATATCTTCCTCACTCATTTCGTCTTTGTGTGTCCAATACTCGAGCATGGCCGTATGGTTAAGAAGTTTTCTTCACTTTTTGTAATTTTGGGTTCGTCCCTACTAAGGGGCACTATACTTTACCACAGCCAAGATATTGTGTATTAGTCCATCAGAAAATTTATACCAGCTCTTCAGTGGTTATTTTAATCTTTCGACCTTCAGTATTTTTAGCAGAGTTCAATCTGTTGCCAACATTCATATCAGGTCTCTGGTCCGGAGGTAGGTCAGTATATTCAGGTACTGATCCCTACAGCAGTAACATATTGTGGGCTTTTCCTCTGTTTCTTCCTACCAGTCTTGGAGTCCTGATCACTTGTACAACCCTTTTTCTTCTGACAGCCACAAAGAACTATTACAAGATGTTTAAAAAAGTATGTAGATAATTAATTGAAACCCGTTAACGTTTTGTCATCTGTTGTGTTGATGGATCACTAATGAAGACTTTGTGTTCGGATAGCCTGCCCAAAATAAGACATTTAGTTAGAGGCTATCCGTCTCCGAATTTTTACTGCGGCTCGACATATGCTTACGGCGTCAAGATGAAATGAATTTAACTAGTTAGAAATTCAAAATAGTTTGTCTTTTTGCTCGATGCGAATTTAACACTACTCTTTTTTGATTCGATGACATGAATAACAGATTATCTTACATCTCAGAAAAAAAAATTTAATTTCTTAGAATATAGTTATACAGAATTATTACCAAAACTTATTTCTTTTTAAACTATTAACTACATCTGAACACTTACCATTCACTTCCGTGCGTACAAAGCTGTGTTCACACTAACACGACTAACGTATTACAGTGAACAGACAATACATTTATGATATCGGTGATCAAGCAGAGAAGTGGTATAAACGGTACAGTGCCTGGCTGAATGTTTAGAAGTATTTATGTCTCTTTAAGTTCTGAACACCTATCCGACTGAGGTCGACTTTGCTTTTATCAAGACACATCCTAAAGTTGCGGATAATCTGCTGCATCTTTTCACAACAGATGTATGCAGGAGTGGAAGTTTCAGCTTACAATATGTTGGTTTCTTCGATTCAATATCAACTGAAACAATTTCACTTCACTTTTACACACTTAATGCTCTTTCGACCAGCATGAACATCACAACATTCCATTTGAGGCCCTATTAAAATACCTACTAAAAGCATATGTTGCTGGTGAGTAGCGAAAGTTAAGTGGTAAGATCACAGTGGGACGTATCTGCGACGACGCTGTTTCCATTCTCTGTTATTTTATTTCTGTAATTCCATTTTATTTGTGTTATTTAATTTTACCTTCCGAGAAACGTGCATTTTCTACTTGCCAGAAAAGTACGAAATTCACCATTTAACTCTGCACAAAGTTATATGTCATCAATAGAAGACGCCGTGAATAGAGAAAGAATGAAACTAATATATCATCGTGAAGTAACAATAAAATGTGCAATTAGTTCTTACTCCAGCTTGTTCACATACAAATCCATTAATGTCAACATTTACGTCCTTTCGAACGAAAACAGCAGAAGGTGACATAAAGTCTATGTGATAAAATAGTTATAAACTCAAAAGAAAAGAAACACTTATGTGATATGAGTAATCAGGCGGATAATTAAGTTAGGTTCTGACGATAATGGTCATATAAAAGACACTATGTGTTCTGTTAGCTTTTACTGCCATTTTTATTCGGTTGGTTTATACACAATTGAGATCCAAATTTTAAATTGATATCCAATTATTTTGACTTGACGGGAGCATTCAGTTTTATGAGTGTTGAGAAAGGGATTAGTTACTGGGTATACATTCTCAATGAAGGCAATTGTCAACAATCTCATGTGGTTTTTGTCTTTCATTGAACTGCTTGACGTCTTGAATAAGATTCGTAATCATAACTTCAGGTCAAAGCGAGGCATGTTTAGAGAAATTGGTTCGTTAGAAACTGTACTGAAACTCTAAGGATGGATTCCTGGATAGTAACTATAATTTATTACACGATTCAGCATCACCTCTTTAGTAGTGGGTTCTTTTTAGAGGAGTCAGTTTTGTTGCAAGCTTTGAGGTTAAGTTTCTGATTGAAGTTAACTGAATGCATTGATACACTTCCTACGGCAGTCGCCCATGGTTCGTGCGTTCTTTCTTCTCTCCTGACCCCACCTGTTTCGGAAATCCTGTGAAAAAGAAATTTGTTATCCATTTTTTTTCTTTTATTCAATCACTAAAGAAATATTGAAATCAAATCGGCTCATCTGAAAATCATTTTTACAGAACATTCACTACGTTCGTTAAAACACAGAACTGTCCGTATTTTTCTCGAGGAATATTACATTAGATATAGATGAGAAATTAGATGGTTAACTCCTGAAAGCAAAAATTAAGTTATTGATTCCAGTCACTACGAGTTAAATACTGTTATACAGTAAGAGCTTCAGTAAATATTCACTCAGAATTTCATAAAAATATTCAGTGACATTTATGTAACCGACCCGATTCAGATGTTTCTTCTGGTGTGAAAACAGGATGGTGTAAATATGTTGATATCTTTGACCTCATTGAGCTTTACATATTAGATATTTTTGAATGAAAGGTTTCAATCTCTCGTCTTTGGATTGTACAGAGCGTTAAATTGGGGGATCAGAAGACATGCCCCTAAATTAGCTAACGAAGGACATCATGCAAGCTTTCAGAAAGTTGTGACTTATAATCACTATACAAATTTGAGTGCAACCAACTCATTGGAAGTTACTTTCGATTTAGGTTCTACTTCATAAAGCTTTTCAGTAAAATAAATTAGAGACTCGGTTACATTAACACTACATCATTTCATTCCTGTCTCGGTGTTCAGAAACATAGTAAAAACTGCATGAAAGTCTTACGTGCGTCCGTATCAAGAGAACATACCAACTAAAAAGTATGTGGTATGTGGTAACAAAAACACCCTAGAGTTTCGTGGGCCCAAACAGAAGATTACTTAGATACCCAGCTTGGAAAGGACATCGTAAAATCCTTTGGTTCACACTCGCTGTCTATTCAAATGTTAAATCCATCAAAGGTAAAGCCTTCGTTAGGATAGTTGAAGATATTATTCACACACACACACACACACACACACACACACACACACACACAGTGGAAACTATATACTGAGGTCGATCTGTTCAAATAAACCCTTCAATGCAGTGCCCCAGCATGGACGCAGTCCAGTAGCTGAAATGGGTATAAGATAATAGATGTGTGTGTGTGTGTGTGTGTGTGTGTGTGTGTGTGTGTGTGTGTGTGTGTGTGAAGGCGCGTGGCTTGGTGGTTAGGGTATTAGGCTCGCGATCGTAAGGTTGTGAGTTCGATTCCAGGCCGCACGTTATATCTCTTGAGCAAGAGATATAGAATAGTAGTGAGTCAGTAATATATTTTATCTTTTTTTTCCTTTTATTTCGGTTACGCTCAAGTATAATGCTACCTCATACTTTTGACCGTATTTTGTTTTAGTTTTTTGTATTATACACAACTAAATACGATATATCTCTCCTGCATTTTTTTTTTCATCGTCGTGTTCAAATAAGACTTGCATTTTTCACAGCTGGTATCATCTCTATCTGACCAACAGACAAAGATTAAGGTTAGTGATGCTGTGGTTAAAGAACATCTTGAAAAAATTCTAGGATGGTGCATAAAGAAAACATGACAGAAACGAACCAATCAGAGAGGTTCTGCGCAGAGGCTCAGCCGGATGGAAATAGCAGCAACTATGTTTCAAATTACACTCTGGATAATGTAGACTTTGATACAATATTCCTAAAGAAAAAACAGGGAAACGGACATAATATATAGGTCATTAAGGAATCTAGAATTTTAGCATACGTATTGATGGTATAGGAAAATTTCCCAGTTATAACTTCTGTATGAACATAATGTAAACATACAGTTAAGTAAGGGCTAGCATAGTCAATATAATGAACTGGCAAAAATGTTTAATCAGTTAAAATTACACTTAAACTAAAGATTGAAAAATGTAACTGTTGATGACCATATAATCGTGATATCGATATCTAACCACTTGACAAATCACTGCGCAGTACATTGCTCATTCCTATCTTGGCCATTGCCAAGCTCGCACGAACTTTCTTCTCTCTTCCTTCCAGTTCGTCACATCACAACGTTCAGTATACATATATATTTTTTTCACGTCTGGCCTTACAGCCCTTCTTCTTTATTTTCACTGTTTCGTTTTCCTGTCTTGTTTTCTGTTTGCCACTACATTCCACCGCGTTACAAATTTAATTTGTTTCCGCGGGAAGAGCCATTCTAACAATGCGGCAGCTGATGAAGGAAATGTTCTCTATGTTGCCTGTGTGTTTTCTGTGTTCTGTTTATGTTCTGTTTCTCATTTTGTCCACGTCTTTTTGTAACGTCCTGTACCCAGATATGCATCTATATATACATGTAGATGTAGGTATGTACATACATGTACGTATATATGCATATACTCACATATTATTTGTATTATTACATGATCGAACGCACGCGTCATCTTTGCAAGTAAGTTTTAACTTTATATTGTACCTCGACCTCCTTTGTCATGAGTAGCACCCTAGGCAGCATAAAAACGAAAGCCACTCTGTTGATTAAACACGAGAGCTAACTCCGAAGTCCAAACTGATTTAAAATGATTCAAATAAAGAGTGGGCCGGATATCTCCAACACGCGCGCACCACTCCCCCCTCTTCAGTAAGATGGCTTTCTTTTCTATGCAATCTAGGATGTTGTACATGACTAAAGAGGTCGAGGTACAATATTTCCTTGATATGTGCAATGTACTGCGCAGTGATATGTGTCGTAGTGGTTTGGTGTTGATGTTACGATCATAAGGTCGTGGGTTCGATTCTATGCCGTGACAGTGCATTGTATCCTTGAGCAAGGCCCTTCATTTTATGTTGCTCCAGTCTACCCGGCTGAAAATATGTACCATCTGAGTTCTGGCGTAACCCTCTCTCCCTCCAACTCTCATATGGCTAAATATGTATTGCCTTATGGCTCTTCAGTCTGGACACTAACCTAAAAACTTAAAACTAAGCTGAATGACTCCTACACGCGTAAGCTTTATGCATTTTTGGAAGACGCCCTGTAAAGAATACTCTTAACAAAGAAACTAATACAATAAACCATTTTTAAAATCACACACTTTTAGTAAAGCAAGAGTTTGGTTTACTGAACACTGACGTAGAAACAATGAGGTGCTGGTTAGTTTGGGCACCTACTCTGGACACATCACATTGGCTGCTGTACGACAGTGGTTCTCAACCATTTTTTTACCTAAAATTACTATTTAACTTTTACGGCCCTCCGAAGCCATTCGATGTTTAAAAACTAGTTTTACAGATACTTCTTTCAAAATTCCTATTCTGTTTTTCTCACATTAATTAGTGTAGGTTTGTACAGCGTTTGAGAAATAAATTTTGCTGTTTCTTGCAAAAGATACATCTAAATCAAACCTTTTACATGAACCCTTAATAAACTACAGTGGGTCCCCAATTTACTATTTTGTTTATCCACCGTGTAATTGTTTCTCATTCGAACGCTCTCTCAAATCATATCACTTGGTAAACAAATACAAAACTGATACATATTGAAACTGAGATACTTCCAACATCTTTATTCTATATTTTCGACAGAATATCACTAACAAGCAACTACATCTGCATTTTTTAAATCTATTTTTCATCTAAAAGGTATGCACATCTCCTTTTTTGACGGGGGCTACTTTTGGCACATAGCTTAGTTGTTAGAGGATTTTCAGCTCACAATCGCAAGGTCGCGTGATCAGTTCCTGGGCTGGGAGGTACGTTGTGTTCCTGAGCAAGGTATCTCATTGCATGCTACTCCGGTCTACTGATCCGTAACGACTACCAGCCAAGGTGCTGGTTCAACCCTTACTTCTTCCATCGACCGGTGTTGGTGTGTTTATGTCCCCGTAACTTAGCGGTTCGGTAAATCTGCTTATATGTAGCCGCAGGGGTCAAATGGACCCCGGCTAAAAACCACTGCTCTGCGGAAACATACGTGAATCAGCTGTCAAACGACACTGTATATTACTGACAGCATCTGCCCCATGCTATGGAGGAAAGAGATTAAACTAAAAACGTTTATGTACAAAAAATGGATTTGAGAACATGCTAAGTTGTATATCATTAGGCATGATCGCCGTTTTGGGAAGGAAAACGGCAAACTTTATTAAACATACTGTCTATTAGATGCGTGCGCGCGTGTATGTGAGAGAGAGAGGGGGAGCGATTGCAGCACAGACAGACAGACAGGTAGATAGATAGATAGATAGATAGATAGATAGATGAGGGAGTTCATAATTAACTGTCCTCAGTGTAAGGAGACTCATGATTCAAAGTCGTGATTGTTCTATTCCATATGACATGTTCTCTGAAACAATCATTTTATAGAAAACTATCTTAAGAACAATACTAAGAATGTTTACGTAAATGTCTTAAAAGTAACGTAGGGGACTCTATTCGGTCGCTGAGCTTGTTAGAAACTGCAGCCAAATCCTTTAAATCACATCCTGTCATCTGAAAAGCAAAAACGAAGTATACATGGGCAAATTTAATTCTAAATACAGTATGTCTAGAAACCAAAATGATTGAATTGCCTCTCGATGTCTTCAATTAAAGTTTTCTTGAGTTCGATACTGTCTTACATCGATCCAGAAAGACTAAAGCAATTTATCAATTACTGTAGTGGAGTCTATAGAAATAAATCAAATTTTAGTCTGAAATATACCGACCATCACATTTGTCCTAAATAATATTATTAATTCTCGACTTATTTCTCTGTTTAATGAAATAATTAATGAACGTTTCGCTCCAGTAAAGTAATTATCGATAATGGATATATGTAAAGGGCAGCAAAATCGCCTTTGAGTGTTGATATAAGGGAAGCAATTCTTGTAAATACATTGCTTACAAGGGAAATAAGTCATACATCTTTATCATCAAATATCGATATATTTCACTTTATGCTACGTTTCTACAGACACAAAAGCTGTTTACTCCTTCTGTAAATAGATTTTGCGATTTTTTTTTTAAACAGAAAATTGCTTGCTACATTTTTCGATACAGTTTTTTTAAACCACTTCTTTTATTGACTAAAATAAATTGAAATAACAATTACATCGTGAAGAATCACGACAGTCATTTTAAACATACGTTACCTTTATATTCGCTTTTTGTTTTCTCTTTTTTTTTTTATCATATTCTATTTTGTGTCAGTTATTTTCTTTTTTGTTTTTGTTTTTTGTTTTTTTTGTCTTTTGCCGCTTTGTAGTATATAATAGATACGATAACAAAGTAAAAATAACAAAATAAGTAGAAAGTAAATGTGTGTTTAAAAAAGATTTCAGATTCTTCTACTATGCAATTGTTTCTCATTCAAACGCTCTCAAATCATATCACTTGGCAAACAATACAAAACTGGTACATATTGAAATACTTCCAACATCTTTATTCTATATTTTCGACAGAATATCACTAACAAGCAACTACATCTGCATTTTTTAAATCTATTTTTCATCCAAAATGTTTGCACATCTCTTCTTTTTTTTTTACTACTCTTGGCACGTAGCTTAGTTCTTAGAAGATGTTCGGCTCACGATCGCAAGTTCGCATGATCAATTCTTGGGCTGGGATGTACGTTGTGTTCTTGAGCAAGGTATTTCTTTGCATGCTGCTCCGGTCTACTGATCCGTAACGAGTACCAGCCAAGGTGCTGGTTCACCCATTCTTCTCCCATTTGTCATATATTTGATGTTTCGCTACATCAAAATTGATATAGTTGCAGGCGTAGCTGTGTGGTAAACAGCTTGCTTCCCAACTACATTGTTCCGGGTTCAGTCCCACTGTATAGCACCTTGAGCAAGTTATTTAAATCAGTATAATACGAAAAAGCATTTCCGGTGCGGATAGACCGCTATGTTGGTGGCAACATAATGTTGCCAAAATTTCACTGTTTTCCCCTTTCCTTCAAGCTTCCTTCATCTCTCCACCACAACGATGATATGGTGCAACATGTTCTTCATCATCTAAAAAACCATTTCTTCGTAAAAATGTAACTGCCTGTTAATTTCACTTAAATATTTGTAGTGGTTAAGTGTGTATCATGGTGAACAGATGCAAAAGAAATGTGTATGCCTTTGAAGTAAACAAATGAATGAATCGATTCATAGTTAAAATGATTTATTCACTGGACTTAATTTGTTGTTGGTACACATAATTCTTCACTACATGCAAAATGTTGACAACTGCTACCAGTTGCTAGAAATAGAAACAGGGTACATCTGTAGAAAATGATATGTCAGAAATGAATATATGTTTGTGTGTGTGTGTGTGTGTGTGTGTAGGTAGTTCATCTGAGACAGTAGTCTACCGTGGAACTTCGAACATTACTCTGGTCTCTGCTGTCGCCAAAACCTATTGTGTCATAGAGTTTCCTCGTTTGCCTGATAGGGGCTTCTCTTTCTGTCTGTCTGTTGACCGCCGTATTTATAATAATCGTGGCAGTTAGAAGGACAGACATACTGCAGCAGAGTTTGTACCTAAATGGGTCAGTTCTTGTCCATTTGAACTTTGCCTGACATGGCTGAGATCATAGGTCAAAAGGAGATGATCAATCGCTTTTTGACAGGAGAAAGAAAACCTGTTTTCGCGCCTGTTGCTCGTGGTGGTTTGGACGACCAAGAATTCTTAGATTCGGTTTCAAATCTAGGCTTGGAGAAGGAAGTATTAATTTTTACATATTTATTATTTGGTGTCAAAAATACTCATTGCAACAGCTGTGACCTAATGTCAGTTGAATTGCCTCAGGGACCAGGTCTCAATTGATGTGACGAAAATTTTGACACTGAATAATAAATGTTTAAGTGAATTTAAGAGTACTTGTGGTCTTCAATAGCTAATATGTCTTCTGTGCTGCAATTGTTTTAGTTTCACCACACGATCTCAGATCAAATCTCTTGCCAGTCAAGTACATCTAAGAAGCATTTAAACAAGGTGAAATATTAAGTAATCTTTGGAAAGTGTGAGACCCGGGAGGTGAGATATGACGCCATTGGAGTTAAAAATGTATCAATCAGAGGTCCTTAAGATTGTTTGATGGTGGAGCTTTTCTCAGCGAAATAAGAGACGTATGTAAAGTAAAACAATTCAACAATTCAGTTCTATATTTAAGAGATGAGGAATTATGTACATTATTTACATTTGACGGATATTTGTCCTTGTCCTGTTTGTTGTTAACACAACGTTTCGGTTGATATACCCTCCAGCCTTCATCAGGTGTTTTGGGGAAATTTCGAATCTGGGTTCTCATTCCTAAGGTATTCTTCGATGTTATTATTATTATTATTATTATTATTATTATATTCAGGTCACTTCCTGGAATGGAACTCGGAATCTTGGGGTTAGTAGCCCACGCTCTTAACCACTATGCCAACTGCACCTGATGAAGGCTGAAGGGTATATCAGCCGAAACGTTGTTAACAACAAACAAGATGACAAATATCCGTCAAATGTAAATAATGTAAATTCAACAATTGTTTCGGCAATCTATACAATAGTCTCGAGCAAAATGTCTGGTGATATTTAGGAACATCCTTTTATGGGATCTTTGTGATTTGACGGGCAACACTTGTTTTCTTAACGAAACACTTTCAAACTTGGGACACTGGTAGAATGTGTCATATAAAACAACTTCTTCTCTTAACCTTCTTAACAAAAAATTGTACATCGCAAGTTATTTCATGTTAAAGTTGTCGTATTTCTGTAATTTCAACCAATCACTGACGTCTATTCAGCTGAATACAGTCAGTGCTGTTCGGTGTCAAGTGTGTTATTCCCTGTTTAATTATATCATTATTCCCTAGTAAGGGTTTAGGGTTTTAGGGTTAGGGTTCGGGTTTTAGGGTTAGGGTTGAGGTTAGGGTTAGGGTTAGGGTTAGGGTTATGAGTTAGAGTTAAGGTTATGGCAAAAATAATCATAACCCTAACCGTAATCCTAAAACTAACCCTAACTCTAAAACCCGAACCCTAACCCTAAAACCCTAAAGCTAAAACCAGTACAAACGCACGAACGATGTCATAAATAACAGTGACACGCATAGTTTTTGTTGACAAACAACGGCACTAATTTTATTCAAGGGAAAAAATCCCGTAACACCGTTGTTTACATTCCACGACGTAATTGTTTTCACCTCAATAGACGTCAGTGATTGGTTGAAATTACCGAAATACGACAATTTTTTACATGAAATAACTTCGAATACAAAATTTTTTATCTGTTCTATAACACAAAATATACAAGTATTCGAAGTTTGAAAGTGTTTCGGTACCAAAAACACTACATAAAAAAATGTTGCCCGTCAAATCACAAAGATCTCATTTATGTTCTCAGTTCGTATCTCAACAGAGTCAGCTTCACCTTTTGTTATTCCGTGGTAGATACAATAAATGACCAGTCAAGTACTAGGGGTGGGATCAGGGCCGTCGCTAAGCCCCTCAACTCCTGCGGTCGCAGGGGGCCTCCGCGGTTGAGGAGCTACATGTTAAGGATCAAACTACATAGACGAAATGAAAATTTCAAGTCAGCCGAGGGAAAAAATACGTGGGTGAACCGTAAATAAATTTAAAAGAAACGAAAAAGGTAAGTGAAAAAGGCTTGTCAACGAATTCCCTAGGGAGATAAAAGGAAAAACGAAAGAAATTGAAAACAATGAAAATAAGAACAACTTCAAGAGAAAAGACAAGAAAAAGAAGCAATAGTGATGAAAGGTGCGGATGTATACTTATACATACATACAAACATACACACACAGGCATTCGTATACACATTCATACATATATACACACACACATATATACGTCTGGCTTTTATCTGTTTTGGTCTACCAAGTCCATTCACAAGGCTTGGCCAGCTCAGAGAGAGAGAGAGAAACGTGTACCAAACACACACACACGTCTCTTATTCTCTCTGCCTCTCCCTATTTCTTTATTCATTTCTCCCCCTCTGTGTATACATATATATATATATATATATATATATATATATATATATATATATATATATATATATATATATATATTAGGCCACTTGGTTTAAAATTGAATTAATATTCAATTTATCACCCTTATATATTTGGCGTCGTTATTTGACGTTGAAAAGCTGGTAATTTTGTACGCAGAACAGTGGCCTTAGGCAATAAAAACTGGAGACAAAATTCTTTCTGTACCAAAAACAAGGCGGGCGCGCACACACACATACTGTCACAAGTTTGTTTGTATGTATGTGTGTGTATCCATCTATGTACAGAGGGGTAGAAAAAAGATATACCGCTAGTTTTTTTATGTGTTGTATTTTAGAATTATCACAACAGACTCTGCTGTGATGATTCTAAAATACAAGAAGCTGTAAGGGACTATGCTTGATTTTTGCAGATAATAAAGGTGTGTAGATTATGAATTTTGATTGAAGAAATGGGGCCTCGAAACAAAAAGTTGCAGGGGGCCTCTAAAAGTCATGCGACGGCCCTGGGTGGGATCAATATTATCGACTATTTTGAGGCGGCAAGCTGGCCGGACAAAATGCTTAACAACATTTCGTCTAACTTTACGCTCTGATTTCAAATTCTGCCATGGTTGACTATGTCTTCCATCCTTTTAGTGTCCATAAAATAAGTAACCAATTGAGTACTGAGGTTGATATAATCGACTAGTCTCCTCCGGCGAAATTTCAGGCCTTGTGCTTATAGTAGAAAGCATCTAGGACTGACAAAATTAATGCCAGTCATATAATGTTTTAGTGCCACTTTGGCGTGTGATCTACAAGGGAGATTACTGTAGGACATTGTAAATGTATTTTTTTTTCAAAATTCAAGCACGCAGATAACCCACTAAAGTAACTTTGCCCACGTAGATCACACGGCAAAGTAACACTAACACAAAGTAAACTAAAAAGTAACCAAAAGTAATCTCCCTTTAAATTGTAGATCCCACGCCAAAAGAGCACCCTGTATTTTATACCACAAAACTATTTATATTCCGTCGCCTAAGACAGCCACTGTATTTGTCACATTCCTGAAAATGCTTTATCTTAGAACCTACTAAATCATTTGTATCTCTATTTAATAAAAAGAAAGTAATAATAATCAAACGGTTTTGATGTTTCGTGAAAACAAAATTGTAGTTAACCAAGTCATTGCGTAACTCCTTACTATTATAATAGTTATCTCCCTTGGTAATTTTTTTGGTATCTCCTACTTATTGATGAGAAGACGAATTGAAATGGCATAATGTTGCATCCACATAATTCCTCTTTCTATGTTACACGAGTTGAACAAGTTTAAAATGTTGGAAATCGTATTAATTTTATTAAAAGTGCAATTTTTCCAACAGTGTTTCCATTCCTCACATCTGTCCCAACTCTGGCAGACACTGGTCTAACTGATGGATCTAATTTCACAGAGTGATGAAACATGCATGGATGTGACTTTATGTACATGTAGTAGTAGTAGTAGTAGTAGTAGTAGTAGTAGTAGCAGCAGCAGCAGCAATGGTGTTGGTGACGTCAGCAGCACTAGAAAAGGTGATGGTGGACTACGAGAGAACACATTTTGCTTATTGGAGTAGTCATTGTAATATTTTAACTGAATGGATTACAGACGAGCTTCCTCTAGTGGAACATGTAACTCAAAAAATTTAACAATATTCTCCATTTCATGTGATATTTTACATTCAAATTCACAGTTGGCTGAATCAAAATATCAATGGTTCATATTCTTCCATAAATGCTGCGTCATTTTCATGTATTCATATTGTAAGACTGTTTCTATCAACACGTGTTATATACTCTTTTACGTATTTCAGTCATTTGACTGCGGCCATGCTGGGGCACCACCTTTAGTCGAGAAAATCGACCCCAGGACTTATTCTTTGTAAGCCTAGTACTTATTCTATCGGTCTCTTTGCCAAACCGCTAAGTTACGGGGACGTAAACATGCCAGCATCGGTTGTCAAGCGAAGTTGGGGGGACAAACACAGACACACAAACATATACACACACATACATATATATACATATATACGACGGACTTCTTTCAGTTTCCGTCTACCAAATCCACTCACAAGGCTTTGGTCGGCCTGAGGCTATAGTAGAAGACACTTGCCCAAGTTGTCACACAGTGGGACTGAACCCAGAACCATATGGTTGGTAAGCAAGCTACTTACCACACAGCTACTCCTGCTTTAAATATCTGAAATAAACATGAAATTTCAAAAAATATGTTGTATCTATCTATCTCATCAACCATGATATTCAGGTTCACGCATCATTGTCAACAATGACCAAGGACTTGACATGGGTGAAGACGGGTGATGATATGTCTGGCTGTGGCCAATATGACTGATATATGCTCAGAGGGCTCTGCTGCAGGTTGGGCACCAGTGTTCTTCTGGGTCAGAAGACAAGGAATTGGCACTGGACTTGCATGGTTTCTTTGTGCCCCTGCAATCTTGTTCTGTTTGTTAGAGGTGGCATCTCTGTTGGTGCAGCTTCATCAGGTGGGGCAAACTTGTGTTTGCATTTCTTGGATGTCAAGGTTAATCTCAAAGCTTTCCAGTGAGCTACTGAGTGTATCCTTCAAGTGCTTGTTCTGTCCATCTTGTGTTGCACTTGCCTTTCACCACTTTGCTGTAAAACAGCCACTTGGAGAGTTATATGCCAGGTATTTGAACAACAAAGCAAGAATATAAAATGATATGAGTAGATCTGTAAAAAAAATATTTTGTTAATAACCAGTGTCTCTGTTTAAAAAAAATTACTATAACAACACTTCTATACAAAAGGAGAAAAATGTCTTTTTGAGATGTTATTACCCATATCATGTTGGAATGTTTTTCAAGTAGGCTTTGACTTCTCAGATTCCATATGGGACCACTTTATGCTGATAGTGCTTCTTGGAATTTTAATGAAATTCACAACATACAAATATCAATAATAGCAATATAAACATCACATTTCATATAAGAAACAGCTATCATCATCAACATTATCATTATCATCATATTCATCATCATCATCACTTCCACCACCAGCATTCACATTGTCATCACTTTTATTATTATCATTATTCTCACTCCTATTCAACTTTTCTTATAGTACCTCTTTAGATATCCTATAATACCCATTGCTCTCATTTTCTATAGTGTTCACAAGAAAATATTAATGATTCTTTCAACATTTCAGAAGCAATCATTTAATCAAATTTGATTACAGAATTAAAAAACACTTATGCAAGATTTGAATATAAATCCAAGATGTACAGAATGTAGTCTCATAAAGATCAGAATTCATAAATTTATATTGACATTTTCAGAACCTTATTTTTATTGAAATACTTCCTATGTATTTTAATTAATTTTGACAAAAAAAGTGGGTGGGGAATGGAGTTGGAAGTATTTAGTAAAATCGTTTTCCTTTCTTTTATCAAGCTGCTCTTTGGAATGTAACCTAACAAAGGGTTTTAACATATATTATGATAGATTTTAATTTAAATTGAACACTTTATAATTGGCGCAGGCATGGCTGTGTGGTTAAGAAGCTCACTGTGCAACTATGTGATTTTGGGTTCAGCACCTCGGGCAAGAATATTCTACTATAGTGCCAGGCCCTGTGAGTGAATTTGGTAGACAAAACTGTAAAACAGCACATCATATACATGAGTGTGCAAGCGTGTGTGTATGTGTGTGTGTGTGTGTTTATGTTGTGTCCACTCTCCCACTGTTTGTCAAGCAGTATTGATTTGTTTACATCCCCATACTTAAGAGGTTCAACAAAAGAGACTGAAAGAGTAAGTCCCAGACTTAAAAAAAAAAATAAGTACTGGGGTTGATTTATTTGACTAAACCATCAAGACAATGCCCCCAACATGGCTGCAGTTTAATGACTGAATGAACCATTAACACTTTCAGGGTTCATTCAACCAACTCAGACTTAACGCCAATGGATTCTATGGGTGTTAATTAATTTTGAAAATCAAAACTCTAGAGAGATTTAGTCGTCGTTTATCATAATGTTTTACTTTAATCAACTAGAGTTTGAAACAACAAAAATTTTTTCATATAAAAATTAGAATTGGAGATTTTTTTTATTTAAATATGAATATTTTAAAACAGGATGCTTGATGTTTTGTATCGGTAGTCATGGGTAAAATGTTACCCACAGGACTAATTGAGGGAAACACAAGATTTCACAAGGAAAATAATATTCTTTTTTTCTTTTACTTGTTTCAGCCATTTGGCTGTGGCCATGCTGGAGCACTGTCTTTAGTCGAGCAAATCAACCCCAGGACTTATTCTTTGTAAGCCTAGTATTTATTCTATCAGTGTCTTTTGTTGAACTGCTAGGTTACAGGAATGTAAACACACCAGTATCAGTTGTCAGGCGATGTTGGGGGAACAAACACACACACACAAACATATATATATATATGTCATATATTTATATATATATATATATATATATATATATGATGGGCTTCTTTCAGTTACTGTCTACCAAATCCACTCACAAGGCTTTATTTGGCCCATGGCTAGAGTAGAAGACACTTGCCCAAGATGCCATGCAGTGGGACTGAACCTGGAACCATGTGGTTGGTAAGCAAACTACTTACCACACAGCCACTCCTGCACCTATGAGCATACGCATGATTTATTTAATAGTGCAGACCATCTGATGATGAACCATGTCTCAAGAGGCCTACACTTGTCTTAGAATCAGGAATAGTCTGAGGTAAATTAATAATCAAAAGGTTTGAAAGATTACAAAGAAAGAAAATATACAATTATCAACAACAATAATGAGTTTGAATTTAAGGGAGAAAAAAAAAGTCAACAACAACAAAATACTTTATCTAATTTTTTACCAATTTATTTGGAATGTGATTGAAAATAAAGGACACTGAATCCAAACAAATTGTCTATATTTTAGTGAGCATTGGATATTTACTGCCAAGTGAACATTTGATGATGTAAGAATACAATTGACAGTTTGACAAGTTTAGATTTATGAAGAGAGAGAGAGAGAGAGAGAGAGAGAGAGAGAGAGAGAGAGGGCAGATATAGTCTACTTGCAAGAAATAAAGGGACATAGTCCAGGAGCCTTATCAAGGTTACTGGATTATAGAAACGAGAAAAAAATAAAAGAGTAAAAGAAAATACCAGAAAAATCTTCTCTAGATTTTCTCACATGAAGTTTTATTGTCTTTCTTTCTCAATATATTAACGAATTCTTTATAATAATCTAACAACTGCTGTCGTTTTTTTTTTTTTTTTTGAAAGTTATTTTGAATTTTTGATATTTTTACTGTTTTATATTTTTAAATATTTTATTTTGATTTCATTTCAATTCATTTTGAATAAATACAATTCAGGAACATATAAATAACATATATACTGAAATCTAGCTTATATTAAACATTTTGGATGGGTTTTTTTTTTTTTTTCACAAAAGGTACAATAAATAAATAGGAAATAAATAAAAACAAATTTGTGTGTGGATCTGTGTGTTTATATTTGTGTATGTGTGTGTGTACTTCTCTATGCATCATCATCATAATCATCATCATCATGCATACAGAGAAATGCACACATACACGTGTGTGTGTGTATATATATATATATATATATATATATATATACACACACACATGTGTATGTGTGCATATATATATATCATGTGTATGTGTGCATATATATATATATATATATATATATATACACACACACGCATATGTGTATGTGTGCATATATATATATATAATTATGTGGCAAATGAAAGATGGAAGATGAAATGTACAAGAATTTTTATTAATCATGACAATTGTTTCAACACATCTAGCATCGATACCTCACAGGTGGGACACTTAACAACTGGTTCAGGAGTATTCGGCAGTGCAGATGTGTCTCATCAGGTGATAAGTAGATACAACTCAATAAAATAACAGTTCTGCAATGTATCTTCTCATTTCATAGAAAGAAAAGCAGCAAAACAAAGGAAATATCTTCATTTATATATTCACACACATTATACATTTACATACATATGCATATCAACATGCATGCATATAAAGACATACACATATATTTGTGTGTCTGTATGTACTAATGTGCATGTGTGTGTGTGTGTGCATGTGTGTGCATACGTGAGTATAAAAGATTTTCACAATGTTTTTAAACATGATACGTTTGACAAATTTTCTTAATTTCATGAGAAATTGGAGTAACTTCAATTTTTTTTAACTGGAAACAAACTGAAGAATATGAATCAATAAATAAATTAGTATATAGAGAATCACCTATAAGGAAACTGAGAAATAGGAAGAATTCTTCTAATCTTATATTTACAACCAAGAGAACATTTTGGACAGAGCTCTTTATTAAATCTACTGTAAAGTTTCAAAGCTTCTTTTTAGTCTATCAAACCCTACCACAGACATAAATACACACAACACACACACACACACACACACACACACACACACACCAGTTTTTGAAACACTGATGTTTTAAAGTCTGTATGAAACTACCAATGGAGAGTAAAGACTACATAATAATAATAATAATAATAATAATGATAATAATAATAATCCTTTCTACCAGAGGCACAAGGCTCAAATTTGGTGGGAGGGGACTAGTCGATTACATCGACCCCAGTGTTTTACTGGTACTTAATTCATCGACCCCAAAAGGATGAAAGGCAAAGTTGACCTTGGCAGTATATTTGAACTCAGAATGTAGTGATGGACAAAATATAGCTAAGTATTTCGTCCAGCATGCTCATGATTCTGCTAGCTCACCACCTCATATAACAATAATAATGATTCAAATTTTGGCACAAAACCAGCAATTTCAAGGGAGTTAGTAAGTCAATTATATTGACTCCATGTTCAACTGGTACTTATTTTATCGACCCTGAAAGGATGGAAGGCAAAGTCAACCTCAGCAGAATTTGAACTCAGAATGTAAAGGCAGACGAAATGCTACTAGGCATTTTGCCTGCCATGTAAATGATTCTGCCAGCTCTCTGCCTTGCATAATAATAATAATAATAATAATAATAAATAATAATAATAATCATCATTTCTACTATAGGCGCAAGGCCTGAAATTTGGAGAGGGAGATAGTTAATTTCATCAACCCCAGTGTGCTACTGGTACTTATCAACCCAGAAAGGCTGAAATGCAAAGTTAACCTTGGCACAATTTGAACCCATAACGTAAAAACAGACAAAATGCCAGTAAGCATTTTGACTGGCATACTAACAATTCTGCCAGCTCACCACATTGTATAATAATACTAATAATAATAATGATAGTAATAATAATAATAATAATAATAATAATAATGAAGTTGGCAGATAGCATAAAATTTATTATTTAGGAGGAAGAGACATAGTCAAAGAACTAACTTGGCTAGTCTAATTACTCTAAGATATTTATCTGTGCCTCGCACACTCAAAATAGTTCAAATATTATTTCATATTGGTAGTGATAAGATTATGTGATGTGCATGCTTATCTCATTAGACACTAAAAATATGAGTAAAGTGAAACAACAGTTGAAATTAATTATGAAATAATTCAAACTACTTCTTTATTTTGTTTTAACTATCACATCTCAGCTGCTAAGGAACTGGTGCAACAACACCTTTGAAGTTGTTAACTTAGTCATGAAAAGGAGCTTATGGTATATATTTGTCCAACCCATTCCAGCATGAAAAATGGACATTAAATGGTAATGACGATGACGACAATGATGATGATGATATTTGTTGTTTGTTGAAAACAGAGCAGAACTGATTTGGATTCAGGAGAATGAGATCTCCATACTGGATAGTAGATATCATCCAACATTGGCTCCACCTTACTGCAAAAAAATGAAAAGAAAAGAAAGAAAAGGAAAAGAAGAAAGAAAGAAAGAAATTCTAATTTTTCCTTATACATTTCAATGAAAATTTATGAGTTTCAAATACATTTTACAGGGTGACTATAAAATCTGAATAAATGGGAAATATCACAATCATATATGAATGCTCTCACACTGATGGAAATATGGAGTTACGACATCAGGTTCATGTGACTCTTACAAAGTGCATTGAACTTTGTACCTGTAGTGGTGGAAGCCCCAATGAAAATGTTATTCATTAATGAAACTGAATAAAATTATTGAAAATATGCATTTCCACCTCTATAGCCAGACTTTACAGTTATCCTGTATATTACTGGTGGATAGTTTAGTAGATATTGCAATCACCCACACAACCAATTTTTTAGAGAGAAGAAATATGCAGTTAATTCCAGCAGGACTTGAACTCAGAACCCCCAAGTTCTATTCTAGTTACTGTAAAGAATCCAAAATTAGCACTCTGTTGAAGTCAAACTATAAAGGTTCATACTATATGACAAATCTTGATGCTCTACCAGGTCTGCCAAGTCACCTAATCATAAAAGTAATTTTTTTTTTTTTTTATAAACAGGAGCAGCCATGGCTGTGAGGTTAAGAAGTTTTTGTTTTGCAACCATACGTTTGAGGTTCAATCCCACTGCACAGTTCCCAAGACAAGTGTCTTCTACTAAAGCTTTCAGCCAACCAATACCTTGTGAGTTAATTTGGTAGTTAGAGACTGACAGAAGCCTATCAAATACATGTTTGTGTATCCTACTCAGCACTTGACAGCTGGTGTTGGTATGTTTACATCCCTGTAACTTGGCAGTTCAGTAAAAAACACCAATAGAATAAGTACCAAACTAGAATATGAATAAGTACTGTGGTAGATTTGTTCAACTAAACACTTAAAGCATTGTCTCAGCACAGTCCAATAACTGAAACAACTAAAAAATAAAAGATTATTTTCATATTTGGTTTAGCGCTTGTAATTTAGATGTGAAAGGGAACAAGGAAAATGTATTGTTTATGCGAGTCCCAAGACTTTAGGCAATGTAAGATTACATATTTTATTAGCAGAGAGCTTATCATTACACTGCAACACCTTTGACTACAATAATGATAATAATGATGATGTTGATAATAATAATAACAAAAATAGAGTAATATTTTCATTATTATCATAAATCATTTTTATCTTTATCCTAGCCATTCTCTCGTGAATAGAATCCACACCAAACAGAAAACCTATAATTTTTATTGGTCTCCAAGAGGGAACTAACTTGGATGGTACATTAGCACCTTAACATAAATGTTGTAGCAATTTATACCTCACTGATACAGTTACTACTACTACAAATATTATACAATTTTATGTGTTAGCATTATATATTATTATATATTATATAATACTAATATTACATAATATTATATGTTATTATATAATATTAATATCATATAATATTATATAACTCATGTACAGTAGTATAACTGTACTTGTCAGAGGGGTTTGCTTTGTTTCGTTTTGTTTTGGGAAATATTGGTGCTGAATGATATTAATAAAAGTAAGCAAAAAGTTCTTTATATTACGAAAGGAGAGACAAAAAAATGTACTAAACAAAGAAAAATAAATAAATATTTGAATTCTCATTACATTTTCTGGTACTCTGTTATTAGTTCACAAGAAGACTATTATTATTATTATTATTTTTATTATTATTATTAGTTGTTTCAAATGTTACAAATTCTGTTTATAAATTCAATAATGAATTAAAAGCAGCACTAGTGTTGTAAACATTATCGACTGTGCATATACAATGTACATATTTTGCTTTTTTGCTGGTTTGCTGTGGTACAGCATTTCAAGGATGACTCCATCATAATGCTGGGTGAGGGTGTTGACCCCCTAAGTGCTATGCCACAGCAAACCAGTGAACAAACAAAACACATACATTGAGTATGCTTATATACATATAATAAACAAAGCAAGAAATGTGTGTTATAAAGTTGTGTAGCTTTTCAAACTATTAACACTATCATTAGAGATGAAACATTATTTTGTAAAACATTTAATATGTACTCTTTGTTTACATCAGGAATTTGGCAAAGTAATGACCAGAGATCAAATTAATTAAAATCTAGAGTACATATTAAATGTTATGAAATAAATCTCTCATAGCTTAATATGAGGTCAATAGATAAAAAAATGCATAGCTTCTTTACAACAACCCATCTCAGATATTTAAACATTTAATGAAGAAAAGCATGGATTAACTCTGGCAATTTATTTATTTTATTTGTTTTTGAGTCTAAGTTTATGTTTGTTGAAAATATGGTTCTTAATTATAAGCATACTGTTGCTTCTTAAATGTATTCAACTGTTATGTTTTTAAATTCAAATTACAATGAACATAAACAAACAAACGATGTTTGCTTTTAAAAGCGTTGAGATGTCTTAGAAAGTTAAAGAAGTGATTTTAAATTCTCAATTGCAGAATAATGCTAATAATATAGCCTGAACAGGATAAACTACCCCTATTTTGCAGAAAAATGTGTAGGTGGCTATGTGTTCAGGCTATATTATTAGCATTATCCTGTGTTATGTTTTTGTTTTTACTATATTATACTTAAATTGCTAACTCATAATTTTAATATTTAATTGTTGATGGTTGTATTTTTAAAGATATTTGAATGTTTTCTGGTGTTGCAGCAGATTAGATTTCAAAATTATTATAAGAATTGTAATATAAATTAACAACTATATTACTTTAATATAACACTGGCACTCTGTCGGTTATGACAACGAGGGTTCTGTACAATCAAAGGAACAGCCTGCTTGTGAAATTAATGTGCAAGTGGCTGAGCAATCCACAGACACACAAACCCTGAATGTAGTTCTTAAGGAGACTGAATGTAACACAGAGTGTGACAAGGCAGGCACTTTGAAAATACAGGTACCACTCATTTTTGCCAGTTGAGCAAAGAAGCCACTAACTGAAAAGCTGAATTTGAGGAAACCAGCATTTGGAATATATTGGCCAAAAAATAACTAATTAAACATCTCAAATATGAATATGTTTGAATGCTTAAGGAAGAAACAATTTCTAATGCTCTAAAACATTAAAATTCACATCTCTGCCTCAACAATATAAACTTATATTTACTAAACAATAAGGAACCAGTTTGTAAACAATTATAGAAAAGATATTCAAATTACTCAGTAACAAATATATGTAAATAAATGAGTAATTGCCAACAATTAATTATTTTGACTATATATATATATAGACCCGGCAAGCCAAGTGAGATCATTGCCAGTGCCCCTAGACTGGCTCTTGTGCGGGTGGCACATAAGATGTACCATCCTGAGCGTGACCGTTGCCAGTACCGCCTGACTGGCCTTGTAGGGTTTTCGAGCGAGATCGTTGCCAGTGACCCTGGACTGGCTCTTGTGCGGGTGGCACATAAAGGACACCATTTCGAGCGTGGCCGTTTTCGTGCGGGTGACACGTAGAAGCACCCACTACACTCTCTGAGTGGTTGGCGTTAGGAAGGGCATCCAGCTGTAGAAACTCTGCCAAATTAGATTGGAGCCTGGTGTAGCCATCAGGTTGCACCAGTCCTCAGTCAAATCGTCCAACCCATGCTAGCATGGAAAGCGGACGTTAAACGATGATGATGATGATGATGATATATATATATATATCTTAGTTTTCTTTGTATAATTTTCCCTTTTTTTATTCTTGTTCTGCGTGTTGAAATTTGAAGGGAGAGAAAAAAATTCAATAAAATTATAGGTCGTTTCTTCATTTAGTTGCTGTTGTTGTTATATTTGTTGTAGTTGTAGTTCTTGTTATTGTTGTTGAGTCTTGATAAATTTGAACCAATCAGAGTATAGCAAATTAACCATTAGACATGACTGGTGCTGAAAACCACAAGCTCATCAACATCTGGTGTTTTACCATTCATTTCATTATTACATAATAATAGGTTAAGTGTTTGGTTAGGAAACTAAGGACAGGTGTGAGACTGGGAAATGAAGAAGAATGCATTCACACACACACAAATATATTCAAAGGAATTTAACTGGTTTTGAGTTTTAGTTACAAAAATTGACTTACTCTTTTACTGATTTTAGTCATTGGACTGTGGCCATACTAGAGCATTACCTTCAAGGTTTTAGTTGATCATTCAGAGCCTAGTATTTACTTTATAGATGTTTACCTATGAAACCACTGAATTGCAAGATATACAACCAACTGACTCTCTCTCTCTCTCTCTCTCACACACACACTTACTCACATGTACATACATACATTTGGGCTTCCATGTAGTTTCTATTGCCCAAATTTAAGTCACAAGGCAGTAGTCAGTCTAAGAATATTGTAGAACACACTTGCACATTGTATCACACAGTTGGGATTGAACCTGAGGCTATATGGTTGCAAAGCAAACCTCTTAACCACAAATCTATGCTTGCTCCTTGTTCATTTGTCATAATAAATTGGGTCTTAAGCTCATACAGAATTTGAATTTGATTTCTTGTCCTATGGTTGAAAAGCTGATGAAATCATAGACAGACAATAAACACACATGGGAGAAAGGAGAAGTATAACCAAGCAGAATCTATCAGTCAGTGATTAATTCAATATAATCCACATAATACTGAATCTCAATGTTATGTACAGCTGGCTCAGTACTGCCTAGAAGATTGTAAGATACCTTATTATCTTTAGAAGAATATTTCAAAACTTGAGCAGAACTGGTATGAAGGTGAGAAGATAGATAGCTGATAATAGGATGATAATATCATCAGCAACAATCAACGACTGCTTTCCATGCTGGCATGGGTTGGATGGCTTGGCAGGAACTGGCAAGGTCAGGGGCTGCACAAGGTTCCATAGTCTGTTTTGGTTTGGTTTCTAAGGTTGGATACTCTTCCTAAGAAACCAAGCCAAAACAGAGTATGGAACCTGGTGCAGTCTCTGGATTTGCCAGTTTCTGTCAAGCTGTCCAACCCATGCCAGCATAGAAAACAAAGGTTAAATGTTGATGATGATAACACTTAGAGTTAAATATTCAGTGTGGAGCCAAGGTGAGAGATTCTATGCCAGTAATTCTTAACCTATTGTTGCACAAAGCCCTCTTTCAACAAATGGCATTTTACAAATACCCCTTCAAAAGTTTCAGACATAAAAATACACAAAACAGCAGACTATTTTAAACAAATAGATGCTAATTTTGCACAGTTATTTATTATCCATTATCTGATGCTGGTGCTAGGTAAAGAGAACCTCAGTCTGTAAGGTAACTGGCATTAGGAAGGGCATCCAACCACACAAACCTTGCCAAAGCTGACATTAGAGCTTGGTCTTCTGACTTGCCAGCTCTAATCAAACTGTCCAACCCATGCCAGCATAGAAAATGGATGATGATGATGTCAATGACCACAACAATGACGATGTCTTTTTTTTTTATAGTACCCCAAACAGCATTTTCCTCTTTTTATATATTAATGGGCTAATGACCTGTTTATAGAACTTACTGAAGAAGGCAAGGACTTGTACAGTAATTATTATATTGGATCATGGGGCATCATCACTCATGTTTCATGGTTACTAAAAACACAATAACCTATCCATATTTTAATTCTGACAAAAACGTTTTTATGAGAATGTATTTAAAATATAAGTATAGTGCCTAGGTGAAATATTTTATTTCTAAGAAAAATCAAAACCCTTCTAAACACACAGTGCCACCTGTAGTGCCCTCTTGTGAGCATACAATGCCACCAAGAGAACACTATCACCCAACTTGAGAACCATAACTCTATGCAGTCTATGGCTGTGACTTAAACCAATTTAAGGCAAATGTTTCAGTTTTTACATGTCAATACTTTCATCGTTTAACGTCCGCTTTCCATGCCAGCATGGGTTGGACGATTTGACTGAGGACTGGTGAAACCGGATGGCAACACCAGGCTCCAGTCTAATTTGGCAGAGTTTCTACAGCTGGATGCCCTTCCTAACGCCAACCACTCAGAGAGTGTAGTGGGTGCTTTTACGTGTCACCCGCACGAAAACGGCCACGCTCGAAATGGTGTCTTTTATGTGCCAGAGTAGTTGAAAATAAAGTTTTAAAAATAATAAAGATGATAACAATAAAGAAAGTGATAAATATTTCCTATTATTGTAAACAATGAACAAAGATATTCCCATTTTATTGATTCTTCAGATGAATACAAATCTTGGCAGTAATCATAAGTTTTACTCATAAGATTGGCAAGTTTCCTGTTTTCCTTAGTAGTTTGCTAAATATGGAAGCTAATATATCTATTGTACGACTTAAGATGCTGGTTGCTTTTGTTGTTGATCTTGTTATTGTAATAGTAAGTAGATATTATTGATAATGAGAGTACAAAACTTGGGAATGGAAGTAACAGAACTGTTCTAACACTTGAGATTGCAAAGTTAAGCATTACAGATATTATACCACTAACTTATCACAAATCCCTCAAGATCAATGTATGATATTCAATCAAAACAGATGCTTTGATATAGGTATTGAAACAGAGAAACAGTAACAGATAAGAAGAGAATGGGAGAGTAAATCCAGTTACAAGTTATCTCATTAATCAAGTTATGTTATTTTAGGAAATAAGTTATCTTATAAATCAAATCATGCACCTCATGAAATAAGTTACAAAGATATAAACCGAAGTTATAAAGTAGAAAATTCACTGAGGGGGAAAAGATGAAAAAACAAAACTAATATAACGTTATACAAGTGCAATAATATTTGATGCTGATTTGAGATCTAATTACTGCTAATTAACATGTTTCCTATTAAGCAGTTGTTCTAAATTAAACACATTTCAGAAATTACTTTCCTTAATACTTTTCTGTTGTGAGTGTACATGCTCATGAGGTTAGATCTTATCTGGATTTTCAGGGTGTTCAAGTACAAGACCCCTACTCTTGAACAGGATGCCAGTCTATCAAAAAGTAAACCCCCAGATGCCAGTGTATTCATTTCCAGCTGAGTGTACTGAAGTAATGGGAAATAAAGTGATTTTATTAAGGACACAACACCCTGCCTGGCCCAACACTTGAACGCACAACTTAAAGCTACAGAGTCCAATACATTAGCCACAAGATCATGATTGTTCACCTGTCTAAAGTAGACATGAAGGAAAGCAGCAAGTTCAATGAGAAAATATCACCACCACTCACATAATGTTACAGCAACATGAGAAATATGAAGACAGCATGAAAAAGTATGAAGAATGTGAGAAACAAAATCAACTGGTGTAGGTTGATTTATAATTAATCAAATGTCAAGAAAAGGATTTTGACAAAGAGAAAGAAAATTGATAAATGAATAAATAATGAAATGTCCAAAAACATATCAAAGCATTTGAAAATAAACACAACACAGCCAAAGGGATCGCAGTCTTTGTCAATAATAATAATAATGGTTTCAAATTTTGCCACAAGGGCAGCAATTTTAGGGGAGGAGATAAGTTAATTACATCAACCCCAGTGCATAATTGATACTTATTTCATTGGTCCCCAAAAGGATGAAAAGCAAAGTCAACCCCAGCAGAATTTGAATTCAGAATGTAAAGATGGACAAAATGCTGGTAAGCATTTTGCCCAGCAGGCTAACAATTCTGCCAGGTCACCACCTTAATAATAATACAGAGGCTTTGGAAGGTGCAGGTAAAATATATTCCTGTAGTTATAGGTGCATTAGGAAATATCCCTAAAGATTTGAACAGATGGATAGAGGAAATAAGCATAAAACCTAGTTTAGTACAGTTCCAGAAAACTGTTATTAGGAACAACTAGGATGCTTAGGAAGGTTCTTGGCATCTAAGGTTAGTTGTCATCGCTCAGTGTTAGGAATTATTAGTACATTATTAGGAACCATTATTATTATTACTATTATTATTAAGGCAGTGAGCTGGCAGAATTTTTACCACATTGGCAAAATGCTTAGTGGCATTTCATCTGTCTTTACATTCTGAATTCAAATTCCACCAAGGTCAACTTTGCCTTTCATTTTGGGGTTGATAAAATAAGTACCATTTAAGTACTAGGATCAATGTAACCAACTAGCCCAAACACCCAAAATTTTAGGCCTTGTGCCTATAGTAGAAAGGATCATTACTATTATTATTGTTAAAGTAGTAAATTTGCAAATCAACATTTGTTCTGGATATTTATGTTCTGAGTTCAAATATTGCTGAGGTCAACTTTGCTTTTCATTTTCTTGAGGTTGATAAAATAAGTACTAGTCAAGTACTGGGATCAAAATTACTGGCCTTGAGCAACAAATAGAAAAAAATTATTGTAAGCATTCTCCCATCATCAAAGATTGCATTTTAGATTTACCTGTGTTACATTCCTAGAAATAATATCAGCTGATTTTTTTTCAAGTCTTTAATTAAGCTAAAAGGACTAAAAAAAATTTTTCCTGGGATTATGAAAAAAAGTCATTGCAAGTGAGAAGTGGGAAAGTCCCATCATTAATAAGCAATGTCTGTAAATTTAACCACTGTGCATGTGTGTATGTGTGGGCAGTCAATGTGTGTGTATGTGTGTAAGGAAAGCAATTCACAACCAAAAAGAAGTTTTCAAAAACCACATTGACAGACACTGCTATTCTAAATTCAGCATCACCTGAAGGTTAAACAATACATTTACATTCTTTAACAGCAATCAGACTTCATTTGCTTCATATCTAATTAATTAATTAATTAAATGATTAATTAAAAACAAAGTTAATTGTGTGTTAATTGACAAGTTGTCATTCTACTGAAGACAAATCATAAAGGTAATATAAGAAGAAATTTAGAAACAAGATATTTTTTTTTTTTTTTGACTAAGAATAAAGGTCCTTTATTTCCAGAATGAGGAAGAATAGAAAGACCACTTTGATGCTCAAACATTTTCTAAAGGAATATTGCGGTATAAATAATACAATATAGTTTCAATCAGAAGTAAAACTGAGTCAAAGTTTAGGCTCTCCTGGAAGTTAATCTCTTGCTTTGAAGACACTCACCAAAAGTAAATACAATAAAAAGACATACAAATACAATATAGACATGATTTTTAAAAGAAAATTTGATCTGTTTCTAAATAAACATTCAGATTGAAAATCATAAAACAAATCAAGGTGTGTAGATACAGAATAGAACCCAGTTTCACAGGCTGATATTTTCAAGTACTGTCAGAAGTCTTATTTTTCTCCTAATTCTCCTACATAAAATTATCTCTACATAATGATTTATCAATTCCAGGATTCATTTTGAATAACTTATGAAATATTAATATTAGATTATTCACTAACTGAAGTCATCTGATGTCTAAGGAAGAATAGTGATAAACCATGTTTTACTTAATCACAAAATATTAATGCTAAAGTAACTAAAAAATGAAATACCTCAATCAAATCCATTTATGGGATCATCTACTACCTCCAGTTGGTCTACTACATTAAATGACTTCCATAACTTACACAAGCATACACCATTTATATTGAACATATATGTAAAGCTCCTGGGAAACCCTGGTACAAAGATAGAGCTATATATATATATATATATATATATATATATATATATATATATAGAGAGAGAGAGAGAGAGAGAGAGAGAGAGAGAGAGAGAGAGAGAGAGAGAGAGAGAGAGAGAGAGAGAGAGAGAGAGAGAGAAAGAGAATTATATTATGTTATATATATATATATATATATATATATATGCGAGTAAAAATAAATACAAAAAAGGTGGTTTTTTTGTATGATTGTGTATAGAGGAATATATTATTTTGTTTAAAAGAGTTCCAACACTGTGTTTTTTATGTTTTATTTATATTCCTGCAGAACCAATGTGGGGTATAGAATATGGAATATACAATATATAATATAATATACAATATATAATATAAAATAAAATAAAATAAAAATGGATGGCACCATGAAAGAAAGTATTGCATGTAGATGAAATATTGAGTGTTCAATATAAAGGATCAAATATATATAAATATAAATATATAACGGCGACTCGAGTTTCAGGGCTATTTCCCTTCGTCATGGCCGGTATGACAGACTTTAACAGACTATATATATATATCCATTCAGTATTCAATGGTCTGAAAAAAAGGGTACTCAGTTCCATAGTGGTAATTAATAATATATTTTATTTTAGTTGAGTCAGTTTCTTACTACTCTGAGTTTCACCTGTAGGTGTGCAGGATTTTCAAGCCAGTTAAGATCTTGTGTACCAACAGGTGAAACTTGAAGTAACAAGAAACTTGCTGAATGAAAAAAATGTATATATAAAGAAATTCACTTTAATCATCTGTTTTTTTCACTTAATGCCATCGACTATAAAATGTAAATCTTCATATTTTATTCATTAAGAAAAGATTAAATTCTGAGTTTTGTTATAGCTATGGACATTGATCTTCATTTGTAAATGAAGCCATAAATATTTAATTAAAACCAAGATGGGTAAACAATTCACTTATCATTTATGGTATGAAATTTGTCTTTCTCTGCTGCATCTTTGAGGCTAGACTAGTCTTAGGGCTAATTTTGCATTTTACATTGTGTTTGAATTGATAATGTGATTAATATTACAAATAATTTCATCAACACTAGGAGCCAGTTATTAGTTGAATTCAAACTGAGAAGCAAGAGTGTTGAAAATACTGTAACCAACGCACTTAATTTCATACCAATGTTTAAATTGTTTATATCATACTTCATAATTTTATTACTGAAACTGCCCAAGAGAAATTTTGATATATTTAATCCTTTAACATTCAGATTTCTCTATCAAATGTAATACATATCTATTCACATTGTTTTGAATTAATCATGCATTACCTTGTTGTTCTAAGACTTTGATGATGTGATTGCTTACTTTTAGAATAACATTGTAGTGTAGATGCAAGAGGTTACAATCTAGAAAATTTGAACATAAAACATTTAGAATATTTTGGCCAGATATGGTCGGTTTAAATGCTAAAGGGTTAAAGAATAATATATTTTGATATAGTTAAAAGAAGAAATGCTTGGATTTTTTTTAAAACCTTAATTGCAGTCAATTTAATTGACTTTAGGATAATTTTTATACTTCTGTTATCAACTCCACCATGTTAGTAGAGTTACAGTATAAAGTTGGTAGTTGCTGTATTGGAAGGTGGAACTATTTACAGCTGTATATTCAGTCTAGCATTCTAAAGACTCAGTAATAAATCTTAAATCTAAATCCTAAAACTGCACACTAATATTTTCCACCCTAATTACACAGAATTTGGCAACACTAAAGAAGAAGTTGAAACAGATGTAAACGATAAAAAAATTTTAAATTGTAAGAAAAGAGAGAGACAGTCACAGATAAACAGATAGAGAGTCTAAGAGAGACAAATAGACAGACAGAGAAAGAAAACATTTACAAGAAAGAGAGAGAGGAAGAGAGATTTTCAGATTGATAACTATAGTGATGATGATCTAGAGAAAGAAAAATGACTTTCAAATGAACACTGAGGAAATAAATGAATAAACAGTTTGTTAAATGAAAAAAATATCTTACAAATTTGGTTTATGAATTTTTATTCCAAGAGGTTACACATTAATAAGATCATTAATTCTTCCAATAAATATAATTCTAGTGAAACTGAAGCAAAACTAAAACATATCACAAAGGTGTTAAATGGGTTGTCTTTTATATCTGACTATTTTTGTATGTATGTGTGTGTGTGTAAAAGAGAGAGAGAGAGATAGAGACATGCAGATAGAATAAAGAGAAAAAGGTGAGTTTCCTTTTGTTATGTACACTAAGTTGTAGTTCCCACCATCAATGGTCCATCTGATTGTCCTGGCATAGAATCAGCTACAATTTTTTTCTTCATTCACCTTAACAAGATTCATAATCAACCCACAAAATTGGTTTCAGGCATCCAAAAATGGTCAAAGATAGAGAAAAAAAAGGATGCCATTTACATTGCAGATAATAGCTGAAACAATTTCAAAATGTTGGATGCAAACACATAGCAGTGATGGAATTGATACAGATAATATTATCATGGTGTTAATGATAATAACAATGAGGATGATGATGTTGCTTTTGTCAAAGTATTGTCTTAATTTAAAATACCATTAATTACATCCTTTAATGAAACCATTACATTGATTGATTTAAAGCCAGGGCACAGAATGCATGTTCCAATAGCTTACCGGACTATGCTGTTATGGATAACATATCAGCTTCAATTATTTGTCAACAATCTTTTCAGTTTGCTTTCCTATCTAGAAATTAATGAAAAATTATACAAAGATAGAAATTTTAGATCTTTTAAAGCTTCCTGCATTAAGCATGTTTACTTAACTATTATTCCCAATCAGCCAGCCAACTAGGTATATCAGCCAACACTCCCTTCAACTGCAGATCACAGATTTTTCAGACAGAGATTTCATGTCATATCTTGTAGTTTGCTTAAAGTATTGTTAGTGAAATACAAGCAGCAGAGATGTGTGACAAAACATTCCACAATTCAGAATAGACATCTAAAATAAATAAATAAATTTGTTGAATATTTTACAGTAAATGAAGCCCAGTCAAGAAAGGTGATGTTTTTTAATTTTTTTTTTTTTTTTTTTGCCTTTAAAAATTTTTTTTATGATCTGAAAAATTAGAGCTGATTTAGGACAAATTATTGAATAAATATTTTTTCTCCTTAATTATAGCACTACACACACACACACACACATGCACGCACGCACGCACGCACACACACACACACACATGTATCAAGACAGATTAGAGAGAAAGCAAGAGATAGCTATAGAGATTGTGTGCATGTGTCTGTGTGAGATGCAAAGAATGAACATCAAATCTGAAGAACTCATGGTTGTCCTTTTTAACACTACATTATTAAAGGATAATGGTTACCAAAATACACAGATTATATAATACATATAGTTATCATAATGAGTGCTTTATGTATGATGTGTTTTATACATGACTATACAAACATATTGAAATATTATATATATATTAACTCCTGAACAGGAATTGATATAAACATGTATTACACGTTTGTTTGGTAGTTTTTTTTTTTTAACTTTACTGCAAAATATAACTGCATGAAACACTACAAGACAAAAAAAAATAATAATAAAAGTAAAATTAACTGTTATTTAGAAATGTAATTAACATTAGTGTGTATACTATAGTTTAGTTTTCAAGAAGTTTAACGACTGATTTTCAAATTCTTATAAGATTCTAATACCATCTGACAATACACACAAATACATTCAAACACATTTATACAGAGATATGTGTGCATATGTGTATTGTTTATTTTTTACTTGTTTAAATCATTAGACTGCAGCCATGAGTCTAGCCAAACAGATTGACCTGTGTACTTATTTTGAAAGTCCTGGTTCTTATCCTATTGGTCTCTTTTGCCAAAGTGCTAAGTTACAAGTTACAAGGATGTAAACAAACCAACACCAGTTGTCAAGTGGTAGTAAGACAAACACACAGACACATATATGAATGCATGTTTGTATATGTATATATGACAAGATTCCACTTGGTTTCCATCTACCAAATTCTTTCACAAAGCATTGGTTAGCCTGGAGCTATAGTATAAGACACTTGCCTAAGGTGCTATACAATGGAACTGAACCTAAGTCTACATGGTTGCTAAGCAAGCTTCTTAACCACTCATCCATACTATACTATAAACACTATTTAACTACAACAACTCAAATACTAGGTATCTTTTTAACAACATTACATCAAGAAAATGAAATATCGAAAATATTTAACAATCTTTGATAAAATTTATGATGCCTACTTCAAAGTGAAATAACACTTTGTAATAATATCTAACAAGTTTAAACAAATACAGATATGTATATATATTACATTTTTAAAACAATCATATTTTCACATTTCATCACTGACATTACTGCCATTGCCATTATCATTACTTCAGCATGGGCTGTCACTCTATAGCTTGACAAAATTTTATTTATTTTTATACAGTGTATATCAAAGTCTTCAGAATAGGCACACTGTATGCTGGCATGTCATAGGAGGTAACTAAAAGGATTTCTAACAGAAAGGGCTTTCTCAAAAAGTGTCATCCAACCCATACCAGCATAGAAAAGTGAATCTAAAAAATCACAAAGGCAATATATATATATATATATATATAATGTATTGTTCCATAATAGAAAGATCAACAAAAAAACGTACTCCATCTGGTGAGATAAATATTATTTATTTAAAAGAGATAACACACGTCTTTAAGTGCTACTAATAGTTTCATATGTTGAGAAATATTTCAAACATATTCGTCAGGCACAAACCACATATAATGAACTGATATATTATATATATATATATATATATATATATATATATATATATATATATATATATATAATGCTAGTTATATTTGTGGCCAATTTTAAAGAACTACTTTAC
Organism: Octopus bimaculoides; assembly: GCF_046866305.1. NCBI lineage: Eukaryota > Metazoa > Mollusca > Cephalopoda > Octopoda > Octopodidae > Octopus > Octopus bimaculoides. The sequence goes on from NC_142928.1 coordinate 152,379,721, forward strand.
AGAACCCTTTATTGCTAATTCTCAGGAATTCCTATATTTACATTCTGCTTAATTCAAATGAATCAGTAGTATCTGGGTTTTTTTTTTTTTTTTTTTGTAAACTATGTTCTGCTGTATTATTGTTTCAGTCATGTCACACTAAAATGTTATGTTATTACTATTGACATTTTTCTACTCATAACACATGTAGTATGTAGGTGGAGTCTGACAAAAGCAATGTAAGAAACAAAAAGAAATATTAAAATAATTTAATCATTTAGTGCTAACTCTTACTTGAAAACAAAATTAGAAAATATAAAAAAATCACATCACGATCGTTTTTGTCACGAAAGTCTCTGCATAACATTGATAACATTAATTTATTCAGATTTTCAAAATTGTTTCTGGGGTTCACAAACAACAATCCCAGATTTCTAGTCTTAGTTGTTTAAATGAGTGGAGAAATGATGGAAAGTTTGGTAAAGAAATAAAGTAATAATGATAGAGCATATTTAGAAATTTAAAAAAAAAATATAATGATAATACATAGTCATTAGAACAGATACATAATTTATAACGCTCAAGTCTGTTTTCCAAAAGCAACGTAATATTTCTAAATTGGAATTAAAATCATGTAGTTATTGTTGCTTAGTGTCAGGTTAGACTTAATTGACCAAACTATAACCAAGAGTGTGTCTGCTGTGACCAACAATCTTTGTTTTCAGTGCATGTAGGACTACATTATTCACTGTGTCCTTTCCTTGATGTAGGTGGAATGATTAGATCTGAGAAAGATTTGACTGCTATTTCTAGCAGACTAAGAAACCAAGAAGAGGCTCCTTTGGTGGCTCATAAAACCAAGTAGTAACTATGACTGGCAGAAATTAAGGCCAATTACAGTGTCCATAGCAAAAGTCATAATATTAAGTCAATGTTTCAAACACGCCAAATGCAGTAGCAATAAAATGAGAAAACAAAATATTCGTTCTTGAGATCTTAGTTTTACTTTGCAAGGGAGGTAACTATCAACAAATAACAAGAAATCAGATATTTTATTTTTTGCTTTTTATCTTTTTTTTTTAGTAGATTTTATCGTTTATACACAGGAATACACCAACACATCAAAATATTAATAACATTGGCGAGAAGCCATACATTTAGGGAGAGAGAGAGAGAGAACATATATGGCCAATTGGCACTTTATTTTAATACCCTCCTTCCACTCCTCTGGAAGGGTGAAAGGCAAATGACCATGGCAGAAGTTGAACTCAGCGAATAAATAGATGTTGCTAGCTAAAACTGTAAGGCATATTTTTGTCCAGCTCTCTACTAATTCTGCGATATACCATCCTTCAACTATAACACAATATAAAACATTGAGAGTTTTATGAATGCCAAGATTTCAATAAGAAACAACCACATAACAAAAACATATTTAAACTACTTCCTTAATGTGTCTAAATCTAGTATGTACAGTTAGATCAGTGGTTCCCAAACTTTTTAGAGATGCGACCCACTATCTATGACACCAGTTTATGGCGACCCACTTAACTCTATTGGGTAAAAACATTAATGAAAGAAACAAATTTATTTCAGATTACATTTTCATTGAGGCCTGTGAGAAGGCCTCATTTATATTAAATGTGAAACAAAACGTTTTATAACTGTTTCAACGTCTCCATACCTTATAGGTAGGTATTAACTCTAATACAAAACCTCGAAGCAGTAACTGTTATCGGCTCGATCAGTGTTGTACTGCGCCTAGTTAAAGTTCTCTATAAATAGGTAAAAGCAGACTTTTCCTTTTTATGATTACATACGAATAAATAACTTGAGAAAATGACCACCTCTGAATTGTTAAGTTCGTGAAAAAAGCCTACTGCTTGATAAAACAACCAGTCTGGTATTGAAAACATGAGTCTTGAACTATCTCGATAGACAGCAGTTAATCAAAGCTAATGCGTAATTTTATAACTTTTTGCGACCCACTAGGATTCCATTCGCGACCCATCAGTGGGTCGCGGCTCATAGTTTGGGAACCACTGAGTTAGATGAATGACTACTTTTGTATGAGTTAGAGCTACACATAAGATTATCAATATCCAGTCAGCTTCCAGTACAATGGTTAGTATACCACTGTATTTAGCATTGTTATTAATTATGGTATACAGAGCACATGTAGTACAAAACGAAGATAAACACAATTATAAATAACGAGATCCTACATACTTTTAACCCTTGTAGTTATTTGGATCTCAACACTGGATGTTCAAAGTGGGTCTGGATGCCTTATAAAGTGTTACCCTGATAAGCCACTGTGGTTAGGCATCAAAATGCACTTGGAACATCCGATACCAAGTTCCAAATAACTCGAACAGTGAAACATACATAGGAACTAATCATTTATAATTTATCGTTTACTTGTTTGTCATGAGACTGTGGCGAAGCTGGAGCACTGCCTTGAAGCATTTTAGTCAAGCAAACTGACTCCAGTATTTATTTTTTTTAAAGCCTGGAACATATTCTATCCAAACCACTAAGTTACAGGACAAACACACACACACACATACATATATAAGACAGGCTTCTTTCAATTTCCATCTACCAAATCCACTCACAAAGCTTTGGCTGGCCTGAGGCTATAGTTGTAGAAGACACTTGCCTAAGGTGTCACACAGTGGGGCTGAACCTGGAACCATGTAGTTGGGAAGCGAACATCTTACCATACAGCCACACCTTTGCGTAGTGTTTATATTAATTTTCCACTACATATGCTCCGTACCTAAATCTAATTAGATAAAACTAATAAAACAAGTCTAACAGAACAAGGTCAATGCTGTTGTCTTGATTATTTGTATTTTTTGCTTTGTTTTTTATGTTTTTGAAAGAAATAGAGAGGATTTGAGAAATATAAGAAAAACTTTGAATGAGATAAAATAAAAAAACATCACCAAATATCTATATTATATATTAGATTGTTATACATTACACTATACTTTATCGGATTATTATACAGTATTATATTAGCTTACAGTTCTCCAGTGTGTGACTAAAGGAACTTAGTGAATTTATCACAGATTTCAACTTGTAAAATATTAATAAATAAGTTATAAATAACCTCAAAGAAATAATTATACTTTCTGACATAGACACAAAGCTTAAAATTTTTTTTTTTTACTTTTCTTTTCTTTTTTACTTTTCTATTTTTTCTTTCTTTTGGTCTTTGGGAAAAGAAAACTGGAAAATTGTAATGTTCATGTTTTTTTTTTTTTTCTGAGAGTATTAGTGTTAGTGACATATGTGAAGAGAAAAATTTGTTCTGACAGTCAGATGGTATCAGATCTCAGCCTTGGGTTGGCCGAGGGAGGAGCTTACCTCTTGCTAAACAACACTCACTGCTCTATGGAAAAAGAAGCAGCAGCAGCAGCAGCAGTAGCAGTAGTAGTAATAGTAGTAGTAGTTGTTGTTGTGAGATCAAGGTTTCATTTTCGTTTTTTTTTTTTTGTTTTCTTTTTTCGAAAAATTATGTTACAAAGTTATAATCTCTTTGTGTAAAATGTTAAAATATTGTCTAAATATATGGTGTTGCAAAATAACAAGAGAGAAAAAATAAAAAAGAAAAAAACAACAACAAAAAAAATCATTTGATGGAAAATATTTCCTCAATTACCATCATCATTATCAATATCATTCAATAAATATCAGTTTTTATTTATTTGTTTTTTAATCTCTGCACACTGATATGAAGATGGAATGGCTTTCTATAGAAGAATCTAGCCTTTCATCAAAATCAATGGCATTTCACATCAGCAGACTGAGTAAACTGACCACATCCATAGTGATGATGATGATGATGGTAGTAGTGGTGGTGGTGGTGGTGGTAGTGAGGAAGATGATGATGACGATGATTATGGCTCACAGAATGGAATTGTTTGACTTCCATATGAGTTGTTTACATAGAAGTCAAGTTAGACAGACGCTTTATATACACAAGCTGAAGATTAGAATGTAGCAGAAATATATCATTTTGTAGATCAATATTTTACATGGAAGAAATATGTGTACTTGTACATTTGCATGACAGTATGTGTGTGTGTGTGTGTAAGACTTATTGTAGTATGTGTGAGCACGTGTGTGAGTGTCTGTATTTGGACAAGCTGCGGATTAATGTCTCATGCTTGATGCACACCAAGTGTTGTTATGTGTATTTGTGAGTCTAATCTTAAGACTATTTGTATCAGTATTTATCTACCTACCTACATATATACATACATACATATATATGAACAAATATCCTTCATAACCCAGTTGTATATTATCAATGAGCTTTCAGACATCAACAAGTCACTACGGTGTTCAATTGAACAAAATACTTTTGTAGATCATTGATCACACACAACTTCATTTCAGGACAAAATGTGCCACTTGAAGCCCGCTGCTACAGCTCAAAACACACAGCATTGCAAAAATATATCTGCCACCAAAAAAAGCTTGTATCTAGATTCTAATTTTAGCTGGAGTTTGCTTTTATTTTATTTTTTTTATTTTAATTTATATACAGATGCCTCTATTGATATTTTAAAATAGATTGAGCTATATGTAGATAAGTATTTACAGAAAATACTGTTTTTATAAATCAAGAACTGATAAGATGATATCACTGTCAGCCTTTTAGGAAGAAAACATTTTCAGTTTGTGTCCAAACTTATTATTATTATTATTGTTCAGTAGTTTCATTTTTATAACGTGCTTTCACTTCACTACCGAGCGCAGCTCTGTACGCCTTGGGTATGTGCTGTGGTTTGCTGTGGTGCTCTTATGGTTACTGTATTGAAAGTGTTTTGCGTAGGATGTGTGTTGTGCCCAGTAGTGCAATTTTCTGTATGTTGTTTATATTTGTAAGTCCTCATTATTATTATTATTTATAGATAGCTGCTCCATAAACAAATGTGTATATGTTTTAAAACTATAAAGTAGACCTATACCCAACAACGCTATATGGGTTCAGTCAGGGTCAGCTTTCGGATGATTGGACTAACCGATGCCTATAAAGGCCTACACTTACTAGGTTTTATGAAATGCACCTTTCAACGGATCATTCAATATGATTTCTCCTTCACTTCTATACAGTTTTGCATATGCAAAATAGGAATAAAATTTAGCATGGATCCTCTTGGTAGCTTTCATATTAACCTAGATTTCCAATCTAAGAACCTCAATTGGGTTAGTGCTCTAAAGAAGAGCCAGCAAAATATTTTCCAATTAGATCCTACAGTTCTTTGAGCTGCCTCTGGCTTTAGTCATTTAAATATAATATATATATACATATATATAATCACAAAGCAGAGAAACATCTGATCTAAAAGTTATTACATCTTAAAACAATATTTTATATTATATGTTTAATTATTTTATTAAGTCGCAGAAAGTCATCTTAAAAAATGACATAGCATCATATCAGCATTTTACCAAACATCTTTTATTTCATTTGCCTTGTTATTTGTTATTTTTTGTTTTTTTTTTGTTATGTTTTGTTACCTTGCACAGCATGTGGTCATCATTGAAAGCAAGGCCACAAGGGCCAACAATCAGCACTTGGTTGAAAAAAAAAGAAAAAGAAATAAAATAGAAAGCAACATTTTTCTCCCCTTCCACCCTTTAAAAAAAAGTGGGGATAGCAAGGGTAAAATTCTTACACCTCCTGCATAAATTAATCACTACAAAAACAAAAGAAACCATTGCTTCTAGATCAAGCATGGGCAACCTTTATTGAAGAAGCTGGCTGCAAGGCTCATCATCAAGCAGACTGCACTACTACAATATTTGTAGTAATTTTTCATTTAGGCATGCTATTCAGAGAGACATGCAGGCCAAGGTTGCATATGACTGTTCTAGATCATGATACATTTGGTTAAGGTCAAGTTAACGAACATCAAGTCAAAGATAAAGCTTTCCAATTCAGTGACTGACTTACAAGACATAACAACATATTTAACTCCACCAATGTTTGATATGTCTACATATATATATATAACAGAACAGAATATTTTATACTTCACTTCCAAGAAGTATTTGATGATAAACTTTCCAAACAGCTAAAACATGGGAGGTTAAAACAGGTATTCTTTCATATTCTGGAAAGCATGTCTTTTCTATGGGGGGCAAAAAAAAAAAACAAAAAAAAAAAGGAAGAAAATCCAAAAACTAAAACCAATTGTATAAAGGAACAATTGAAAGACAAATTTGGTTGTATATTCTTTTTAGTGTTGTTGATTTTCAATCCTCACAAATCTGAATGAAAATGTTTTTAGTTTTCATTTTGTTTTGTTTTCTGTGAATGTGTGTGTAGTCAACATATTGTACATTCCAGTAAATATGTTAATCAATGTTAGATGTGTGTGTGTGTGTGTACGATTGAGTGAGTGAGTGAGTATGTAAGTGAGTGAGTGAGTGTCTGTGTATATGTACATGAAAAAAAGAATTATGAAATACGGATGAATAATTTCCAGTGTTATATATATTTCTTTGCTAAAAGATAAAAAGAAGTCTGTGAAAGGGTAAAGAAGAACCATTAAAATCCCCAACTAACTGCAATATTTCATTGCCAGGAATAACATTTTCATTTTCTCAAAGATCACTGATGATTTAAAAAAGAGAAAGAATTATGCAGAATTTCCATTTTGGTAAACAGACTTTTCAGAATAATTTATAGAAAAGAAGAAAAAATAACCTAAGAAGTTGTCTGGGATAGTTAAAATGACTAAAATATATTGCTTTAATCCCCATAATTATAAATATTAAGATAATTATTTTTAGAGTTTTTCTGTAATTTTGTCAGAAATATTTGAATCAAAATAAAAATAACTCTTATTAATTAATGTGTTTCTGCTGATAGCATGGACATTTATGTTTTAGAAATGAATAACTTTTGATAAGGCACAAGGCCAATATTTCTGTAGAGAAGCACTGTACAGTCAACTATTTCACTCAGTCTATCAGAATGTATTTAGTTGACCTCACAGAAGTAGCTATCAAAAGTAAATTCAAAGTTGGCAGAATTTGAACCCAGAACTGAGAGTGACAAATATTAAATTAAATCATTCACATTGATGTGAAACAATTTTCAAGAATTCCTAACACCCTTTATTTTTAACTGAAATTTACCAAATCAAAATTTGATATGTATGCATGTGTTGTTTTTCTACTTTATCATTATTATTATTATTATTATTATTATTATTATTATTATTATTATTATATTTTTATCTGTTGAAGGAAATATGAAGAAAGAACAAGATATAATTCAAAGTAATTATGTAGTTAATAGCTAAATACTAAATTAATAGATAAATAGAAAGAAGTATAAAAATAAAATTTAGCTAAATATTACCAAGAAAACACTTTTACTCTAAAAATTAATTCCATTTTTTTCTTTGTATTTTTTTTTGGTTTTGTTATATATATTTTTTCAAATTGGTGAAATGAAGTTGAAAGTTATTTTACAATTGTTTTACTTCAAGATAAATTACTCCAAGAGAAAAAAGGGGAAAAAAAAAAGAAAACAGAACATTGTGCAGAGATGTATGTTTTACTTTGAATAAAGAGGAGATAGAACAGCCTAACTCTTCAGTTGAAAATTTTCTGCCAAACTTTATTACTCAACTATTTTAAACGTGTTTCAAGAACAATAATGCAATATCAACACTTTTGGATACAAAATTTCTGGGGGTTTTTTTTTTCAATAAATAATGATAAAATCAGAATAAATAAGACAAACAAATGTGACAATATGTAGTTATAACAACACAGAAATATGATGTAATTTCAATGATTAACATACAAGTGTGTAACAAATACTGATTTGAAGAAAATACTGTCACCTACAGAATATGGTTAATTATTAATTAAGAAATAATTAAGAAGACTAAAAACAGACAGATTTTGATTATAAATATGTTTCCTAAACCCAAACGGTGTTTTTTATGGGTTGGAAATTATCACTAGTTTCATAGCATGAATCAGATGACACACAAATCAACCCCTGGTTAGGGCATTAGTCTACTGGAGGTCAAATTCTGGGCCATATTCCTGGCTGCTAGGAGAAATGGGGCATTATAAGATAAGTGTTCTATCCAGAAACACAACATAATGCCTGCTGTGGATTTTTGAGGTCACAACCACCTACAAACAAGTAGTTGCAAAACCTTATCCTTTTCCACTACAACATGTAGGATAAAGCCTGGAATCTGAGTGGTCTGGATCTGTGATGGCAACGATAAACCAAAAAAAGAGAATTCATTGAATTTTAAATAAATTCAGCTGCTGTTAGTATTTTGTCAGATGTTTCAGACTCTTGTTCTTCAGGAAAGAGTAGTAGAAGATATGAAAGGACCAAAACCCAAATTGTTAGTCTTTCCAATCCTCACAGCAAAACGATTTATCAGATATTCCACAAACTCTCCTATTCATAACAACATGTAGACATTTTTATTCTATAAATAAACAATAGGGGGGGGGGGGGGGAATATATAAAAAAATAAAAATCAATTTTCTTTCATGAACACTTAGTGCCATCAGACTGAAACAAATGCTAAACATGTCAAACATTTATGTGTTACCTATTTCACTCTACACTAGGATGATACAGGTTTTAAAGTAAGGATCTTTAACACCTAACACCCACCAATATGTGAAGAAGAAACATATAAAATACAAATTTGCTTAATAAGTAGGCATGAGGAGTTGTATTTTGAAATGAGAGCACTTAACCCAAAGTTTCATGTTTGAGAAAAGTAACACATACGTACATACATACATATACATCTATACATACATACATACATTCAAACTGACTAGAATAAATATCATTTGTCAATGGTGTTATTTCTTTGTTATTAATGTTTTCATTCTCTCTCTTTATTTTTTCCTTATTGTTTTTTTGTTTCCATTACCCACATACATACATACATACATACAAACACACATGTACACTCAGACAATCACAAATAGTGAAAGAAGGTTGCTAACAAACATAAAATTTGTTTAATGTAATAACAGCATATATTGATGTGATTGCTACCCTCATATATACATACATACACACACACACACACACACACACACACACACACACACACACACACACACACACACACACACACACAGAGTGTGATTGAGAAAAACACAGGGTTTGATAAAATATGTACATTGTAGCAATGCCTTTGTTTAAAGCTATATATAACTATCAAAACAAAACTTAACTATCACCAATAAAAATTATTATCAAACAAAAAAATGAAATTATATACAAACAAACCCAAAAACACAATAAAAATTCTCAGAGAGATACTGATGACATTTTTATTTTACTCCCCTTGTTTTTTATTTTCATATAGCAAAGAAGGTTTTCTATGTAGCTTTCTTTCATCCTATTTAATATTCATCTTTTCCTTTAACCCTTCAAGGAAGCAATAAAATATAGTAGCTAGGTCACCAGAACTGATTAGTTTATTCCCCAAAATTTGAGACCAAGGGTCTGTAGCATTATTATTATCACTGTTAGTATTCTTGTTATGGTGGTGAGCTGGCAGAATCATTCGCATGTCATACAAAATGCCTAGTGGTTTGCCTAGTCATATTTCTTCTGACTTGCTATGTTCTGAGTTCAAATTCTGCCAAGGTCAACAGTGCCTTTCACCCTTTTGGGCTTTACAAAATAGACACCAGTAAAGTACTAGGGCTGTTGTAATTGACTAACCCCCCTCCCATTAAAAGTGCTGGCCAAGGGCCAAAATTTGAAACCATTATTATTATTATTATTATTATTATTAATATTAATATTATTACTATTACTACTATTGGTTTTTTTTTGTTGTTTCTTTACTGCCCACAGGAAAGACAAGTTTTATACCAATCTCTTTTGTACCTTTTATGTAGGTGCTCATGATCCATAAAGAAACAATTATTTTCCTTTTTTTATTTTCATTTACATTGTTAGTTTTCTATGCATTTGAAATGCAATTTTTTTTTTTAACCATATTAAGGAAATCTTCAAAAATCAGTTTGACAATTCAGATGATATTCAGATGATATTTAGATGTGTGTGTGTGTGTGTGTGTGTGTGTGTGTGTGTGTATTACTGAAGAAGTTTGTTTTAAAATGTTAAAGAAATTGCATTTCATGAATATGGAAAAATCTGACTACACGCAATGAATAACAGGGGCGATAACTTATCAAAAGAATTATCTCCCTGTACAAGTCTTTTTAAGTACTGAAAATTTTTTTTCTCTGTTACAGTAAATTTTTAACTTGTAGAAAATAATAACAAGGGGAGGCTTAAAAGAAAACAGCAGTAAAACAGTAAATAAAGAAAATAATAATAGGCCTGCACGTTATCGCAATGTTTGTGCTTTTGGCTTCATTATTAAATAATTTAATTCTTAGCCTGGTGATAATTTTTTTTTATCAATGAATCTGATAGTTACTCACAACTTTAAATAAAAAGACCTGTAATATATACAAGACTTATTTTAACAAACCTCTCCATCACTCCCTTTCTTCTTTTGATCATTATTATTATTATTATAATTATTACTTAAAGCAGTTTGATTCAGTTCCATGCAACACAAATCTTCGTTGGCTCCTCACAAGAACCTAGTCCATTGGCCACCTAAGCCAAATAAGCTACGTTCCAGTAAGAAACCTACATGTTTTTCAGTTGCATGGGGATGAATCAAACTGTTTTCAATGAGTGCCTCTTTCTTACATTTGTCCAGTCATATATATATATATATGTATATATACCAGGGCTGCCAAAACATACACATCTATATATGCTGTAAATGCTTTGTAAAATTTTCTTATGGCTAGTAATCTGCTGGCACTTTTTGTACTCATGGACAAGAAACAAACAACTACAAGAAAAAAAAAAAAGAAGAGAAAGAACGACAACAATAATAACAAAGAAACAACACCACTGAAAAACAAACAGTAGTTATTCAAGTCAATTTGTATCATCAGGCTACAAATTGTAGCCATTAACACAACACAGTAAAGTTGGCCTTCCTTTTTTTTTTCTTTTTTCTTTTTTTATCATTTTGAGAAAGGAAGACACTGTACAATTTCTAGCATTTCTAACAACACGTGGATGAGATCTATTTTATTCATTCATTCAAATGTCTTGTTCTTTAATTTTGTTGTTGTTGTTGCTGATGTCAAGTTGGGTCGGGTTCTTTGCATTTTTTGTTTTATTTTAAACGTAAGTTTTCACACTATGCATGCACATGTGTGTGTGTATGTGTGTGAGGTTTTATATATTTACTAATGAGTATGTCAAAAAAAAAAAAAAAACATTTTGGTAAGTCTCAAAAATCCTGGATCATATGTGAGAGAAGGAAAAGTAAGAATATAAATATTTGAAAGAAGTCAATAGATAAAGGTAGTTAAGTTAAGTTAATAAATTGATTAATTAATTATCAAGGAGTTGGGGGGAAGGGCTAACTGATTACATTAGGCAGATTACAGGGGACAACATTGAAGGAGTGTTTTAAGAGAATACAGTACAAGAAGGAAGACGTGAACAATTGATGAAATTCATACAAACTTAACTGCAGTTTTTACATGAACATGAAAACCCCCTGCAGAGAAATGCAGGGAGAAGTACCAATTATGTTGTGATAACGCTGTATGTTTTCTGCTGGTCATAACTGACTTTGTATTCCCTTCACTGACTCGTCACTAAAGAGAAGAAAGCTGTAAATGAAAAGAAAGAAATGCAGTATTAATTAATTGTTTTATTTTTAATTTACAAAAAATATAAATAACACAAAATTAAGTTTAAACATTTAAAGTTCTGTCTTTTTTACTTATCTCATTCATTGGTCTACTCAATAAGGACAAGACTCAGGACAAACAACAACTATATTGATTTGTTTTAACTCAGTAGAAAGCCAGTTTGTGTAAATGTATATGCATCAAATCTCATATAATTTTGGTTCAATATTTTTTAGCAAATACAGAAAGGCTTCATCTTTATATCCAATAGATCAAAATAAAATATTATGTTAATTACAAAATATCGTAATATAAATACAGTGACATCTATTTTAACAGAGGATGTCTAATAGGATTGAAACATATTCACAGTTGCCTCCCTTACTTACCATGATATTTAAAATATTAGTCATTGAATTAATGTTGACTTTTTCTCACAGTATAGATATTTTGGATCTTGTTCAAAACGGGGGCACCAGTATTTTCTTAACGAAACACTTTGAAACTTGGGACACTGGTAGAATGTGTCATATAAAACATCTTTTTCTCTTAGTCTTCTTAACAAAAAAACGTACATCGCAAGTTATTTCATGTTAAAGTTGTCGTATTTCTGTAATTTCAACCAATCACTGACGTCTATTCAGCTGTATACATTAAGTGCTGACTACGTAAACAAACGATTCTCGCGGTGATAAAATTATTATTTCCTTGTCATAAAATGGCTGAAGCATATTGGCAGTAGCTAATAAACCTTTGTATTATAGGCACAAGGCATGGTTTTTGAGGGAAGGAGCAAGTCAATTAGGGTTAGGGTTAGGGAAAACGAACACACGTGTGTTGCCTCTGCAAAATGTCAGAAGTAATGGAGATTAAATACACTTTACACCGCTTAAACTGCCAAAGGAGTAAGTGTAAACAGCTGAATACCTGTCAGTGATTGGTTGAAATTATCGAAATAAGACAATTTTTTACATGAAATAAATTCGAATACAAAAATTATTTTCTGTTCTATAACACAAAATAGATAAGTATACGAAGTTTGAAAGTCTTTCGGTACCAAAAACACTACATAAAACATAAATGAAAACTGGTGCCCCCGTTTTGAACAAGATCCGATATTTTTAATGACACTGTCGATGACTACTTCTTTAAATACATTTACAATAACTTAACTATTGCTTTTTTATGTGGATGGCATCTCTTATTTATTAAACTCGGTAATATTTTTTCTTTAATCACATGCTAATTTTAATCACAGTACATGTTCACACTAACCTTACAATAATATATTAGTTCAAAATTTATTATGCTAGCACTCACCAGCTCTTACAATTATATATGAAAAAATCAATTGTAACATATTCACACATTTAATGTATTTCTTTGTATCACAATACAAAAGCTGTTAAGAAAACACATCATCAAACAATTGTACTACATTATTTAGACATGTGAACCCAACAGCATATATGTTTTCTGTACCAGTAAAGGGATAAACTTACCCCATCTCACAATATCATTTACATTTTGTGAAATTCCTTTTATCTTTATGCAACAACGGCATGAGAAAATGAATAGCTTACAACTTGTGGACTTAATTCAGTTTCCTTCAGTGTTACTTTTTCTTTATTTTTTCTATGTTATTACATTTGTCTTTGTGTGAGTAACTTTGCTTTCCATTCTCACCAAGGAACAAATATAGTCAGGTTAACATTTTGGACTACTGATTACATGGCATCATGTATTCTTAGGATATTAACTTCAGATGTTGGGCTGTACCACTAAAGAAGGTAAATTTACACAAGGTAACTAACACAGGTATTTCTTTTTCTTACTGTTGTTGTTATCTTGAGGCCAACCCCTGAATGAGCAAATTTTTTTTTAAAATATTATTTCATAAGGCATGGTAAGACTTTGCAGATATTTGGATACTATTGCAAGCAATTTAACTGAAAATTTAGAGGCTTGCTATCTGAATGGTTAAATAAAAAAAAAAAAGGCACAAGGGGCAGCAGGCATGGGAATTAAGTATTAATAGGGTGAGTACAGAACTGGGATGTTGATAAGACACACTGTAATACTGATAAGGGAGTGAAATATTAAGGTATTGAGAGAGCAAGAGTAAGTCTATGGATACTGGTGTTTATTTCCTGTATCCAGTGCTTATTTCCTGTAGCCAAGAATTGATAAGATAAATATTATTTGTGATAAGGATACCAGTTATAACTGGTGCCTTCTCCAGTTGAATCACAAATCACTTCTGAAAGATATTAAATCATTACAGCAGTGAGTTATTCCAACCTTGCAGTTACTACAGAGATCTAGTTGGATTAGTCTATTATAGAGTTTAGTTTCTCAACTACAGAGACACTTCACTGGCTTTGAAGAAGAACAGTGAATTGCTTAGTTGATTGTTTTGCATCCCATCAACTAACTCTTCAATCGTTTGTGTCACAAATATAATACACATTCATGACAATCTAGCAGAAGTGACCAATTCAGCATACAAATCCACATATGTCTGGACATGGGGGCATTGGACAGTTTGATATCTCAACCATACAGACAATACTGTGAGAAGAATACTAAAATTTTTAGTTGATTGTTTTGCAGCCAGCTAACTAAGCTTTTAAGTAAATAAATAAACTTTAAGTAAATAAATTTTGAAAGGTTCAAAATGTTAAGAAATTCTTGTGTATTTAAAAATACTGCTGTTCGTATGGTTTAGCTACCCTACCTTTCAAACCCACTACATTTGACTAGCCCTATCACACACACCTATGATTAATGGGATTCCAGCTATAATTATCTTATCCTTTTTATTTTTAGCCATTGTGTATCCAGGACTGCAATAGTCTATGTCCTTTTTTTAAACCTGGTAGAGTGTGACTGGAAGAAGACTTTGTTACTATTTTTAGTATCTTGAGCAACCAGAGAACAGATGATTCATCAGTTCATGTTAAAAATATTAACTGAAGAGGTGAAGGTATTCTACCATGTTAAAATCTTTTCTGGCTCATCATCATCATCATCATCGTTTAACGTCCGCTTTCCGTGCTAGCACGAGTTGGACGATTTGATTGAGGACTGGTGAAACCGGATGGCAACACCAGCCTTCAAAATTATTTAACAATAAATATTAATGAAAAATTTTCACCTTTCATTGTTTCAAAAAACATTACCAAAAAATGGACAGAATAGAAACAGAATCAAACCTTGATAGTGGTCATGTGTTGGTCGTTTTGGTTTCCTGACTTGAACTGGAAGCAGCGTGTAATGAATCTGCCACTGTCGTGCTTTCTGTCACTGTGTTGCTACTGATAGTTGTAGGAGAAAATTCTCCCGCTGGTGTTTCTGGTGGAGCTGGCTCTGGAATCTCTGTTGGGCAATCTTTGATGTGTGACATTTCTGGTGAGTAAGGGGCCATATCAAAGCTTGCAGTGGACAGACGCTCACTTGGAGGAGACACAGTAAGTAGTTGGTCGTCACTGTTCTGCAGTTGCAAAGAAATTATAGAATTACAAATGGAATATTAGAATTTAATGAAGAATTTCTTACATAGGTTAAAGGCCTCTACTTTATAGATATTTCACTGGACATATACAACCCTCAACCTCTTTTATCCATATCCTTCAAACTCTCTTGCTCATCACTAGACATATGTAAAAAGGAGATATGAGCTACACGTGTACTCCAAACAATCCAACATTACCCTTCCTATACTTCCATATATCACTCCTTCACATTATTGATAACCATCATTCACTCACTCTCACTATTCCACCACCTCTATTTACTATTCATTAATCTCTCTCATCTCAATCACTCTGTTTCTATCATCACACACATGCTCACTTCACCTACCCACCCTAGTTCTTCTGTGATTGCTCTCTCTCTCTCTCTCTCTCTCTTCTGTTCACCTGCTCAGCCATGTAGACCTGACTGAACAAACACATTATAATGAGGTTTTAATCGTAGAGTATACAGGGCAACTCAACTAGTGTTGGTGTCACTATAAAATTCAAGACACTCAGTATGGTAGTTGGTGAATGATCAAAAACAAGGTGATGATGACCTCTCTGGTGTTGGTGCCATAAAACAGTGCATGCACCTAGTACACTCAATGAAGTAGTTGGTAAAAGGAAGGGAAACCAGCCATATAAACCATACCAAACCATACGAGTAATACAAGGTCCTCTGGCCCACCAAAGAAGACTGTAACTATACATGGTTACCCAGCCATAGAGAGAGAGAGAGAGAGAGAGAGAGAGAGAGAGAGAATGAGGACAGAAACAGGTGTGCTGCTAAAACAGATAAAGGTGTGCTTACCCAACCTGAGGAAAGAGCAGGAAAAGGAGAGACAGTGGGATGGATATTTCTTTTAAACACGCGCGCGCGCACACACACACACACACACACACACACACACACACACACACACACACACACACACACACACACACACACACACACACACACACACACACACACACACACACACACATTGAAGACAATAAATACTAAAATATAGACAAAAATATATTATATATAGGTGCTTAAAGGTACTTATGTAAAATGTGTAAGGGACGACCGTGCGAACTCATAAAAGGAGAAATGGTGACGAATGGAAAAACCGAGGACTCCTTTTCTTTAAACGCGTCACACGGTCGAACATACAATAATATATCAAATGATGATATACATGATATGTTATGCGACGATAACATAGATGACCAGTAATGAAAGACCACAACCGTATTAGATGAATAACAGAGATATTTATTGTAGTGTTAAAGATGTATGTCTGTGTGAGAGTGTGAATGCGACATATAAGAACATAATCAAAGACAGGCCGTCATACAAAGAAAAGTGTGTATGTGAGTGATACATGTGTGTATGAGTGTTTACAGCAGATAGAAAGAGAGTCAATGACACGTGAGCAATTATACCAGATCGTTAGTACACTATAGGAAAAGTTCTGTATGTGAAAGTGAGGAGAGGCTGAGTGTGGCAGTGCTGATCACTAGTTGTAATGTCGTGGCATCGATGCCGGGCCGTGATTCTTGTTATACAGATGTTCATCGCTGGCTGAGAATTTCTTGTCTGTTTAAGAACTCTTGTCTGTTTATTTACTGTGGTGAAGCTGAGTCACCTAACAGAATCGAAGAGAGAGATGTGCCGCAGAGGTTTGGTGTGGTGTACATAGTAAATCGTGTTGACGCTGGTAGCGTAGAGGCTGCTTGGTAGGTGCTGGTTAGTAGTCGTAGACTCTTGTTGCTGATATGGCGACGGCGGAGGTCATCGTTGGCTGTACGAAGCTGTTGAAGTGGTCGCTGGAACTGCTGCTGCTGTTGTGTGGTACACGGAACAGTTCTCAAAGAGAAACTGGACCGAGACCAATTATTGGGTATGAGTTAAAGCTATTTATAACAAACTATGGGCTCCCGAAGGCTTCAGAATTTTACTCTATCACGTGACCTTATTAGGGGCCATGATTGGTCAGTTTGCGTTCTGGCGGGAACGGTTCGAAGAAGTTGCCGATTCGAATAATGATCAGCCACGTGATGGACAAGGAATGGGTTCTCTACTACGCTCGCATTTATTTATATTTAAATGAGAAGATTGTATGTAATGGCGATAGTAGTTTGTATCTAATGGCGGGAGGTAGTATCACTACAAATGCAATAAACAACAGGCACTACTTTCACTCAATGTATATCAGAAGGCAACAAAGATTAATTAACTAAAGTACTGAAACAGCATGTTTTGGATGAGTTTATATGCAGTTAAACAAATATACTACTATACATGTAATAAATATGCATTAAGACCTGATGTACAAAATTGTGATCAGTTTTACTAGACATTACGAGCTTATCAGGTGTGTTTTCTTCATCTTATATATATATATATATATATATATATATATATATATATATATAAAAATATATAGTTAGGTTATATTCTGTTAAGAATGTAGTAGAGTACAGTATAAAGCTCATCCACCTTCAGATTTCACCTGGTGCTATCCAGCAGAAGTATTAAATGTACTGCCAGATTTGCTTTGGGGCTTCTGTAGTGTGCGAATGGATAATTGGATGAGTTGAAGTCAACAAGAAGAAGTACAGAGGAACATTTATTTGTAACCACTACAATTGTTTCCATGCAACATAGTTCTCTAATTTCGCAGGTATTTGGTTATGTAACCATTTTCCTGCATTAAGAGATCTTGTGTTTCCTCAGGTGATATATAAATAATGTTTTTTGTGTTCCATAAACTCAAATTCTTGACTTCAAGCACTTCCTTTCTGTCTGTCATGGCTTGTAAGGCAGTGTATCAGAATGGATGCGCTTGAAGCCGACAACTTGAATTTATGGAACACAGAAACAATTGCGGGTGGCACATAAAAGACACCATTTCGAGCGTGGCCGTTGCCAGTACCGCCTGACTGGCCTTCGTGCGGGTGACACGTAAAAGCACCCACTACACTCTCTGAGTGGTTGGCGTTAGGAAGGGCATCCAGCTGTAGAAACTCTGCCAAATTAGATTGGAGCCTGGTGTTGCCATCCGGTTTCACCAGTCCTCAGTCAAATCGTCCAACCCATGCTAGCATGAAAATCGGACGTTAAAGGATGATGATGATGATGATGAAGAAACACAACAAGATCTCATAATGCAGGTGAACATTTACATAACCAAATACCTGTGAACCTGGAGAACTATGTCACATGGCGACATTTGAAGTGATTACAAATAAATGTTCCTATGTATTCCTTTTTGTTGACTCCAACTCATTCAATTACATATATATATATACATATATATATATATATATATATATATATATATATATAAAGATATATATATATATATATATATATGGCTCCCATGCTGGTGGCACATAAAAAGCACCATTCGAGCATGGTCTAAGCCAGTACTGCCTGAATGGCCCCCATGCTAGTGGCACGTAAAAAGTACCCACAACACTCTTGGAGTGGTTGGTGTTAGGAAGGGCATCCAGATGTAGAAACCCCGCCAGATCAGATTGGAGCCTGGTACAGCCTCCTGGCTTGCCAGTCCTCAGTCAAACCATCCACCCCATCCCAGCATGGAAAGTACATGTTAAATGATGAGGAGAGAGAGAGAGACAGACAGAAATCATCATCATTTAACGTCCGCTTTCCATGCTGGCATGGGTTGGATAGTTTGACTGAGGACTGCCAAGTCAGAAGGCTGTACCAGGCTCCAATCTGATCTAGCACAGCTTCTACAGCTGGATGCCCTTCCTAACGCCAACCACTCTGAGAGTGTAGTGAGTGCTTTTTACATGCCACTGGCATGAGGGCCAGTTAGGTGATACTGGCATCAACCACACTCGAATGGTGCTTTTTACATACCAATGGCACAGGAGCCAGTCAAGCAGCACTGGTAATGACCACGCTTGAATGATGCCTTTTACATGCCACTGGCACAGGACCAGTAAGGCAGCACTGGCATCAACCATACTGGAATGGTGTTTTTACATGCCACTGGCATGGGTGCCAATCAAGTATTGGGATCGGCTACAACTATGACTTCACTTGCCTCAACAGGTTTTCAAAAGCACAGTTTATGCCCAGTGATTGAAGGGTACTCTTAAATGGGCCAGTTATGCTGCACTGGCACAGGCCACAGTTACGGTCTCACTTGGCTTGCCAGGTCTTCTCCAGCATAGCATATCTCCAAAGGTCTCGGTCACTCATCATCGTCTCCGTGAGACTCAACATTTGAAGGTTGTGCCTCACCACCTCATCCCTGTCTTCCTGGGTCTACCTCTTTCACAAGTTCTCTCTACTGCTGGGGCGTAACACTTTTTTACACAGCTGTCCTCATCCATACGCAACACATGACCATACCAGCGCAGTCATCTCTCTTGCACACATCTGATGCTTCTTAGGTCCAACTTTTCTCTCAGGGCATTTACACTCTGTCATGTATGCACACTGTCATTACACATCCAGTGGAGCATATTAGCTTCATTTCTTGCAAGCTTATGTATGTCCTCAGCAGTCACAACCCATGTTTCACTGGCATGTAGCATGGCTGTTCGCACACATGTATCATGTAGTTTATCTTTTACTCTGAGCAAGAGGCCCCTTGTCACCAGCAGAGGTAGGTGCTCTCTGAACTTTGCCCAGACTATTTTTTATTTTAGCAGCTACACTCTCAGAGCATCCACCCCAGCTACTATTGTGGCACAAGCACTAGAAAAGTAGTCATATCCTTGGCAAGTCTAAATGGTCCTCTCAAAGTTATGTTGTCTCTCCTCACTCAGCAACCACTTTACAAGGTGTACTGGGTTAGTTTAATCAAGGCATCAGCACCAGTGAGGTTGCCTTGTTTCCAATTAGACCAGAAAGTCACCAACATTTCCTTTAATCAAATCAACATGGCCTCAGTGGAGAATATGATGACAAAGAATGAATTAGAGTAAGAAGATGAAAAAGGATAAAAGATTTATCTGCTTAGAGAGGGGATATCATCAGCCTCATCATCATTGTCTTCACATCCATTTTTCATATGGGTTAAATGAAATTTGTTGAAGCAAATTTTCTATGGCTGAATACTTTTTCTGTTGCCAATCCTTATCTGTTTCCAAGTAACACAATATTTACCTATGACCAACCAGGTTTTCATAGCAAATAAATAGGAAACAAAGGACTCCACTTGCATGACAGTGACACTCATTTACAACTATCACATGAAGTCAAGGCAAGGCAACAGTAACACACACACACACCACATATATATGGTGCACACACTGTATGTTCACAATTGTGAGATCTTGAGTTCAATCTCAGTGTATGGCATCTAGAACAAATTTTCTGTCACAGCTTCAACTGGACTCAAGCATTGTGAGTGGCACAGTGTTGATGGCTTGGGGTTCTGTCAGTTACAATGACAAGTGTCCCAGTTGATTTGATCACTGGAACAGCCTGCTCATGAAATTAATGTGCAAGTGATTGAGCACTCCACAGACACTCCACAGACACCCTTAATGTAGTTCTCAGGGAGATTTAGCATGACAAAGAGTGTGACAAGGCTGACCCTTTGAAATACAAGTATAACTCATTGTTGCCAGCTGAGTGGAGTGGAACAATGTGAAATAAAGTGTCTTCCTCAAGGACACAACATGTTACTGGGAATTGAACTTATGACTTTGCAATCATAAATCAAATATCCTAACCACAAAATCAAATGCCTTTACCACATTGTTGATGGGAACCAGATAGACCCCCATTAAATGTACCTGTAATTCAAAGGTCCAACCTGGTTACACAGTGTCAAGTTAATTTTAGTTAAGGATTAGATTAAGGGTAAATATTTCAGTGGAATACTCAGTGTCAGCTCACAAACTTATTAAGTAGGTAACTGAGTTGACTGAACCAGGTGTGCTTACATGAGTCTTGACAGGAGAATTGACCATAGATTGAAATAAACACATGAATATGTAAACATATATAAATAGGCCTGTACACTCAGAACAAACATCTGTGTATAAAAATGCATTTACTGTCTTATTCAAGCTCAGATATTTTGATATGGTTACTGTTTTGCTATTAGAAAAATAAACTCAGATATATAAAAATACTCTTCTCAAGGTCACAGCCATTGTAGTTGTTACTATACACAATTCACGTGATTCTCCTGAGTGAAGAGGAATGACATTTTTTTTTAGCAGGTCTTAAGGGTTATCTTCAAACTTGAGACCTAGTTAAAAATTTGAGTGAACTTCACTAAATGAACCCCAAAAATGGATATATCTGATCAGTTTACATCAACTCAATTTCACTCGCATGTATGTATGGCAGTATCTTACTGAACAACTTGCACAGATGATTTGTTTATAATGATCAAAAGTATGCGTTGCATATTAGCTCACTCACTCCATCAAATCGACATTGCTTGAACAAGTGTATGGTGTATCACACATCAGGTGTTGAAGTGATTGCAGAGTAATGTGAGAGATGAAGTGTTTTTATTCAAGAACACAACACACCACCTGGTATAGGAGTGAAACCCATGATCTAACAACTGTGAGTTTAACTCCCTAACCACTGGGCCATGTACCTTCACTTTCACACACATGGTTTGAGTCATTTGAAGGTTACTGTAAAAGACATTTGCTGAAGATGCTGTGAAGTGGAATAAAACCCAGAATAATTATGAAGAAAATTTTTTAATAACACTGTGATGCCTATGGATATCCACAAATTAATAGGTTAATGATGGACCTTTTTGACATGAAACAGATTGAAAATAAAAATAGAAAAGGACGACATTAGTGTCTCATGAGATAAAGTAGTTTTGGACAGAGTTTTAGATATTTTGGACAGAGCCATTCACTGGATGAGAAAATCAATTTTCTTCCAAGAAAAGACTTATTCAAAATATTTTTCATTATATCAAGACTCATCCATTATATCAGCATACACTACACTTTTGTTTTGGGGATGTTTTTTTGTTTTTCTTTTCTTTTCCTAATGTTATAATGCTTGCAGAGTCAGCCTAGCTAAAAATAGCAATCGTAGCCATTTTCTTAATTTTACATAATTCTTAGGTAAAAAATCTAAATTTGTAAACACACTGTCTTCATTATGCTGGAATGTAAAGAATTTAGTAGAAAAATGTTATAAATTCATTAGATTACTGTACATTAGATTATAAAGACAAGAATTATTTCTGCATTGAATAATGGTTTGGTAAAAAGAACAATAAGACATTTCTTAAAAAAGATTTTTTTTTCTTTTGAACAGCTATATTTTTCCCATGAAGATATAGAACAAAATAATTTTTAAAAATATTCCTAATATTCTTATTATAAAATTAATTTATATCAGAAGAAAGTGATAACTTTGAAAAGTTGACAGATTATTATATATATGAAAAATCTCCAACACTTAATGATGTTATACAACTTGTATGAGGTATTTTTAAAATAGCTATATTATTTTTACACTGGATGTTAGATAACAGCATTAATACAAGAATCTTGACAAATTCTATAATCGATGAGGTACAAAGAAAAGTTTTAAAACTTCATCTGTTTGTGACACATGTATTAAAAAAGGAAAATAATAACATAACACACTAGCACACTTTTCACCATTTTCATTATTGTTATTATTATATATTTAACATTCATTTTATAATCATCATTATCATCATCATCATTTAACATCTGTCTTCCAAGCTGGCATCTGTTGAATAGTTTGACAGAAGCTGGCAAGGCAGAAGACTGCATCAAGCTTCACTGTCTGTTTTGGAAAGGTTTTTACAGCTCGATGCCCTTCCTAATGCCAACCACTCTATAGAGTGGGCTGAGAGCTTTTCACATGACACCAGTACCAGTGAAGTCTGTTTTGGCAAGGTTTTTATAGTTGGATGCCCTTCTTAATGTCAAACACTTTACAGAGTGAGCTGGGTGCTATATCATATTAAAAGTTTATACAAAAGAATATTTCTGCTTCAGATCCAACAGGCTCTCATTTTTCTTAATGTCCACTCATTGTTAGAGTGTTAATCTCCTGGATGAAAGACCAACAATTTCCCATCATCAGCTACTCTTGTACAGTGAAAAGAATGGGAGAACAACTCATTGTTGTAAGCCACAATGTGCAATATAATTGACAATGATTGCTCAACAGAATAGGCACAAATCCTCGTTGTATAAGCTACTAAAGAAGCCAATGAGAAAGCCTCTATAAAGTAGGTGAAGTTGCAAGTAACAGCAATCAAATTTCCTTCAAATCATACAAATCTTAAAAAAAAGTAAAGTAAATATAGAATAATGTAGTCCTGATATAATGCATAATGAGGTCTTAGCTACACATAATAAGTATGCTACCTAAAGTCTGTAAGTCACACAAACTATAATAAGGCTCTTTGTTTCATCAGGTACATCTGTGGTGGTGTCCAGAAAAGTATCCTAATACAACAATGAAACCATATCTGGACACTTCTACAATTTCAAGAAAAATAATTGGGAGAAGTTTTATGCATTAGATCAGGGGTCACCAAACTTTTTTTCAGAGCGAGCCAGATAACTGAGAGAATGATGAACGAGGGCTGCATAACCATTTTGTTTAATGCAAGACAGTGAATACCATAAAAAATAAAAACATATTTATTTACCAAAAAGTCATCACAGAAGGCAATGTTAGCAATGAGATAGTTGTATCACACCCAGTGCGCACATATCCGAATCTCACAAACCAAGCAGCAAAAAAGGTTAATGAGATTTGTGAAACTGGTTTTTAGCTTTTAAGATATCAATATTTGCTTTGGATTTGATACATTCAACCAAGGGAATTGCTTTCAAATGTTCATCAGTCAACTTTGTTCGATGTGCTGACTTCACAAACTTCATTTTTGAAAATGTTTACTCACAGACATAAGTTGTTCCAAACACTGATGCCATACTGGAGGCAAATTTCTTCAACGTGCTTCTCTTTCAACAAGTCATTTGCTTGCAAGTCAATGAGATGCTTACATCTTGTGAGCTCCTTCAACACTCAAATATGCAAAATACATGACACAATTCACTGAACTCAGTCCCTTTTAAACATGGTAATCTTCAGACCAGTTTAAACACAGCAATGCAAGTTAAAACACAATTGCTGCAGGAATGAACTCTCTTTGCAGGTACTTACACAAAAGGTACAGTGCAGTGGCAGACTAGATAAACTGACTTTGCGGGCCGTAGTTTGCTAACCTCTCCATTAGATGATAGTTCACATAAGAAATGGGAGTCTAAGTGAAGTCATCACTCATCTATATTGATGAGTTGCTTATTTGAAACAGGTGGAGATGATTTGGGCATATTTTACAAATCCCGCCAGACAGAGCATTATGAGAGAAAGTATATTGAAGACCAGAAGAAACAGGCAAGAGAAGAATATCAAGATCTTCATAACTGAGAACAAAATAGAAAGAGACTCAAAGACAAGATTCGGGATAGAAACAGTTGGTATGGATATATGGAAGCCTTTTGTGTTGCATTATGTTGTTGCTGGTAGAAATAGTAGTATGCATGCTAATCCTGAAAACATGATAGAATGGTCTCAACTGGAAGGACTCTGATCATGTTTCTTCACACTCTGGGCAGACCCAGACTAAACAAAAACTAGTGAAGACACCGTATTACTATTATTATTATTATTATTATTATTATTATTACTTTTAAGGTGGCAAGCTGGTAGAATCACTTGCACACTGGGCAAAATGCTTAATGGCATTTCATCCGTCTATACATTCTGAGTGCAAATTCTGCCAAGGTTGACTTTGCTCTTCATCCTTTCATGGTTGATAAAATAAGTACCAGCTGAACACTGAGGTTGATGTAATTGACTAGTTTCCTACCACCAAATTTCAGGCTTGTGTCTATAGTAGAAAGGATTATCATTATTATTAAGGTGGCAAGCAAGCAGAGTTGTTAGCATGCTGGGCAAAATGCTTAACAGCATTTCACTTGTCTTTACATCCTGAGTTCAAATTCCGCTGAGGTCAACTTAGTCTTTCGTCCTTTTAGGGCCAATAAAATATGTACCAGTTGAACACTGGGGTCGATGTGATCAACTTATCCCCATCCCTGAACTTGCTGACTTTGTGCCAAAATTTGAAATTATTATCATTATTATTTTTATATTCTTATTTATCTATCTATTTATTTATTTATTTATTTACATATCAATTTCTGTAATTCCTCAAGTTTTGTTCACTGAACATCAAGCCCATTATTCGTGTCAGCAGATAATTAGCACATGTCTTAAAGTTCCAGCTGAAAAGACATGCTTTCTTTAATATCAAAATATTTGAATCCTATTAAAACAAGAATTACAGTTACCTCCCTGCAATCTCAGACATTTTAGGTCCCACTCTATGTCCTAGTATTTATCTATTTTTTCATTTTCTTTTTCTCTCACTCAAATGTTGAGTGAGGTCACATCTCTTACCATACAATTTGTAAAATTTTTCTCAAGTACAAACAATATCTGGTCTTAAATGCTCCTGTTCCGTGTCTGTCTGAATTTTCATGTCTCATAATAATCAACTTTTGCTGATCTATATTCATATTTCCTGGGTGCTCTCTGGCAATTGTGTAAAACACAATAATGCTTTACATAATTGTAAAGTGCATAACTGATATAGTTCTGTCATGTCGTCAGCCTTTGTATTTTCTTTCTGCTAGGTGCTTACACTCTGAAACTAAGTGGACTATAGTCTCTTCTCTTTCACCACATAATTGACATAATGGTAATACATCCACCTCCAACTGTCTTGAAGAAAATTCCATGCAGTCCATTGTCATTCATTTTACTTCCTGTTTTCGATATCTTCTTTCTTTTTCCCCAAATTTTTTCATAACCCTTTCTTTATTTTTCTCTTTACTTCCTAGCACATACCTATACAGCATTCCTCCAATACAACACAATCTTCTAAACAAATCTCTTCCACCATTGCTATATCATCATCATCATCATCATCATCATTTAACATCTATTGTCCATGCTGGCACAGTTTGACTGGGCTGGCATGCTGGAAGGCTGCGCCAGGCTCCAGTCTGATTTGGCATAGTTGTCTATGGCTGGATGCCCTTATGCCAACCATTCCAAGAGTGTAATGGGTGCTTTTATGTGCTACCAACACAGGTGCCATTTGCATGACACCGTTATCTGCTACAACTAAGATTTTGCTCAGCTTGATGGGTCTTTATCTCAAGCACAACATAATGCCAAAGGTTTTGGTCATTGCCTCCATGAGGCCCAATACTCAAAAGGAACTCAGCCACTTTGCCTCTATGAGGCCTAATGCTTGAAAAGAAATCAGCCACCTTGCCTCCGTGAGGCCCAACACTTGAAAGGAACTCAGCCACTATGCCTCCTTCAGGCCCAACGCTTGAAAGGAACTCAGCCACTTTGCCTTTGTGAGGCCCAACGTTTAAAGGTTTGTCTATCAATGTTACCTTATCTTTGCAGCGAAACATTTTATACTGTCGGCAACTTTCTAATTTTCTGTAGTTCTTAAGTGTTTCAATTGATTATGCCTATGCTGCACTGGATGACTGAGATAGCACATGGATTGATAGCTGTGATAATATACCTACTGTTTAAGAGGGATTTAAATATTTACTAGGCCTTTCTTTTTATAATTCATTTTACACATTTTGTCTTTTATGATATCAGTTTCCCAAAACTCCTAAATACCTGCACCTGGTTTCTTTATAAATTGTATTTTATATTCCCAACTGTACAAAGCCCAATTCCTCTTATTTCAGACCATTTGCCCCTCTTCGTAGTAAGGCTGCCACACTTGTGTCAAATTCCATTCTGATTTCCTCACTGAATATTCAAATACAGTTTGCAAAAAATATCAAATTGCATTTTATATTTTTGCTGATTAATTTCAAGGTATACATAAATAATAAGTGGTCAATGTTTTGTTCATCTTTTCCTAATTAATATCTTGCTTTAACTTTCTGAAGATACAGGTCATAGGGATAAAGCTGATAACAAATAGTAAAGATGATAGACTACCTTCTTCAAGTACATTATTTACATTTGACAGATATTTGTCCTCATCTTGTTTGTTGTTAAAACGTTTCGGCTGATATACCCTCCAGCCTTCATCAGGTGTCTTGAAGAAATTTTGAACCTGGGTTCTCATTCCTAAGGTATTTTTCGATGTTATTATTATTATTATTATTATTATTATTATTATTATTATTACTATTATTATTAAATTCAAATTACGACAATTTCTCTGCAAAATAGGGGTAGTTTATCCTGTTCAGGCTATATTATTAGCATTATTCTGCGATTGAGAATTTAAAATCACTTCTTTAACTTTCTATTATTATTATTCAGGTCACTGCCTGGAATCAAACTCAGAATCTTGGGGTTAGTAGCCCGCGCTCTTGACCACTATGCCATATGCCCGTTGGTATATGGCATAGTGGTTAAGAGCGCAGGCTACTAACCCCAAGATTCCAAGTTCAATTCCAGGCAGTGACCTGAATAACAACAATAACAGCAACAGCAACAACAACAACAAATACCTTTGGAATGAGAACCCAGGTTCGAAATTTCCCCAAGACACCTGATGAAGGCTGGAGGGTATATCAGCCAAAACGTTGTGTTAACAACAAACAAGATGCGGACAAATATCCCGCAAATGTAAATAATGTACATAATTCCTCATCTCTTAAATATAGAACTGTATTACCCACTTCAAGTATTCCGTTCTTTATCTCTAATTCCTTCAACAAATAGTATTTTAGCTCTTTTACCAATGGAGTTTCCTACTCATTTAACTTTAGTTTAAAAGGCTGTCTACTCCATGGACACTTTTACTATTACTGTAATAGTAAAATATTACACAGTATTTAACAAAGCCTCTTTGAATTATAAGTAGAATCCAGCTACAGATTTCGACACAGTTTCTGCCAACACAATTTCACACATGAGGCTTAAGTTAACCCAAGGCTTATGATAGAAAACACTTGCTCAATGCTGCATGCAGTGAGATCAAAGTAAGGTTCTCGTGATTGTAAAGCAAAATTTGTTAGTTATGCTCACACCTACTGGCATTAAGATGACATTACATGGCACTAAGGGAAAGTGTCTTCTACTATAGCCCCTGGTAAAACCAAAGCTTTGTGAGTGGAATTTGTATACAGAAACTGAAAGCGACCCATTGCATGCACATGTGTGTGTATGTGTGTGTTCCTCTCTAATTGCCTTAGCATCATTTGATAGTTACAAAAGGGAGCCATCATCATCATCATGCAAATATTGTCCTTCCTTTCCAAACTTTCAGGAAAGAACATGTCTGGTCATAAGGAAATATTACTTTACTTGAAAACAGATGAGAGTTCATGACAAGAAAGGCATTAGAAAATTTGCTTCAAGAAATTTTGCCCAAAGCATGGAGCATGGAAAGGTGGATGTTAAAACAATAATGATGAAGTACCTATGAAGAACAAGGGTTAATATAATCAGTTATTGCTTTCCCCAAATTTCAGGCCTTGTGTATATGTATATTAGAAGCATAATCTTTAGCATGCTGGAGAAAATGTTCAGCAGTATTTCACTCATCTTCATATTCTGAGTTCAAATTCTGTCAGTCAGCTTTGACTTTTGTCATTTTGGGGATTGATGAAATAAGTATCAGTCAAGCACTGAGACATAATCAATTATCCCTCTCCCCACCAAATTTCATGCCTTGTGTCTATACTAGAAAGAATCATCGTCTATTATTATTATTATTATTATTATTATTATTATGGCAAGCTGGTGGAATTGTTACTACATTGGACAAAATGCTGAGCTGCATTCCTTCTGGCTCTTTGCATTTTGATTTCAAATTCTACTGAGATTGACTTTGCTATTCATCCTTTTGAGGGTCAATAAAATAAGTTCCAATTGAGCACAGGGGTCAATGTAAATGACTAGACCCCTCCCCTAAAATTTCAGGCCTTATATCTATAGAAGAAATTATTAATATTAACTCTTTTAGTGTCTAAGCATGTTTCTTCTCTCTCCAAGTCTGATTTTAATTTAAACATTACCAAGTAAAAAATTCTCTTGAATAATTGCCAAAAATGATTTTAGTTGCTTGAGGACAGTCTGCCCTGATACTTGAAAGTAGACAAAAAAAGTATTTATTTACATAAAAATTTATTTATTTGCTTACACACTTTCACCATATTTCACATTCAACATGTCTACTAAACACACCCAAGGTACAAAGTAAAATATTACAACAACAAACAAGACTCAAATGACAGCACAAAAATAAATTGTACCATAAAATAAGTAAAAAGAAAGAATTAATGAATAATAAATAGAACAAAAAAGTATTTTAAGCAGACTCACAAATAATTTTTAAGTTAACAATAACAACAACAACGTGTACAGAGGCAAATATGTTAAATTATTGTTATAGTAGTCATATTAAAGAGGCTAGTTTTGCAAAGAAAATAATACGTAAGAGTTTTAAAGAGGATGGCAGAAGTATCAAATTACCAGAAAAGAAACAGTTAGAACAGGCACTGAATGAAATTTGGGGAGAAATTTTCTAAAATGCAGTAACAGAAGCATCACTGAAGACGGTTTCTTCAGTTTATTTGCATCCCATATTCCTTACAAGAACAGCTGTTAATTTCTTCCAGAATCTATGTTTGGTTAGTTTTTATTTTTTGTTTTTCTTTCTTCCCATTTTTTTTTTTTTTTTTTTTTTGTTCTTTGGCCACTTTTTAGAAATCTTCAGCTGGAATATGACATATTTTGAGTAAGAAGTATCAGCTGTCTTAAGCAATCAGTTTCATGATGAGACAAGTATAATTTTGCATTGTTATTACCAGTTCCAATATGCCATGACAAAACACAGTGAATGGCTTGTTTATGAGTTCAAACATACCGCTGGCATATTTGAACTGGTAATAATATGATATTTACATACATCACTGCTTAACACTCCCACCCCATAATTTGTTTACAGCAAGCTGCCAATTAGTGCTACCAGCCGATGTACAATTACTGGAATAACATAAGAGAGATTGTCTTTCTTAGCTCACAGCACCACCATCCAGTTTCTGTGACTGGAGAGGAGATAACCACTCCAAAATGCTTGCATCTCACAGTCTGGATAGGTGGTGCTGTGAGCTGATTTAGGTGTTCTTACACCAT
This sequence comes from Octopus bimaculoides, assembly GCF_046866305.1. NCBI lineage: Eukaryota > Metazoa > Mollusca > Cephalopoda > Octopoda > Octopodidae > Octopus > Octopus bimaculoides. The sequence goes on from NC_142928.1 coordinate 152,410,201, forward strand.
TTGTCAACAGCAAGAAATTTTCTCCATGACAAAACATAGTGAATGGCTTGTTTACAAGTCTGAACGTGCTACCAGCATATTCGAACTAATAATAACATTGCATTTATATTTACATCACTACTTAATGCTCTCACCCAATAAAGTATAATTTCTCCTTCATACATAATCAACAATTAGTCAACAATGAAAAATTGGCAAATTATCAAGTACGTATTGTGAAGATATTTTACAAATAAAATGGCAGACAATGTATATTAAATGTGAAAATAAAGAAGAATCTTTGAATTGATAAAAGAGAGATGCTGAGTGATGCTGAAGTTGAAAATGATTGCAATAATTTGTCTATGAGAAAAAAGTGAATCACATTGTTTATAAATTCTATTGTTGTATTACAATTTTCTGTTACCAAGGTGAGCTAATTAGTACTGAATCAATTGATTCTGATAAGCCAAGTAAAAGGCCTCTACAAGGCTGCTCAACCTACGGTAAACAGTAGACAAATCGCTCTCAGAAAATATACATCTTTAAAAAAGTAGAAAAAAAAAACAGAATTACAAATTGTATAATATATTCATAGATAAATAAGAATGGAGGGTCATGGGTCAAAATAAGTTTGATCATAGATAACCTCAATCAGACATGAACTGTTATTAAACAGAAGCAAAAATCAATGCTAGAGGTGGTTGCAAAAGAATGATTGTTGTTGCTGCTGTTCTTTAACACCAACATTGTGTCTCCTGATCAAGTAGACACATGGTTCATAAACAGTTTGGTTCACTGGTTAGGTGTAATCCACAGATCCACTACTTCAGGATATTACATACATCCACCTAGTGGATGTATGTAATACACTGTGCACTTATACATACAGTCTACAGTGATAGTATGTCACTGCTGTTCTTGTTGTTTAGCACCTGGATAGCTCTGACCAAGCAAACCTATGATCAATGGCATTTCAGCTGTGACCATCCAATCTTATTTTCATTCTCAAGCAGACTACATTATCCATTGTAGAGAAGAAAAGCCAATAGGGAGGTATTGATTAGAGTAGATCCCAACTTGCCAGGAAGTGACTACGCACTGTGGTCTCAAAGACATACTGTACGGCACATGTGAAATGCGACATACAGGCTAAAGCAATAAACCTGCAATAGACTACCATCAGCCCAGGTATTGCTTGAGCTGCACCTTCATAGTCAGTCCACCTGGCATTGCTCTATCCCACCAGTTTAGCTGTCAAGATCATAGGTCTTTTATCCAATGTAGCCTTTTTAAAGGTGTGATTTGAAAACGATTTAGCTGCTGTTTTTTTTAGCAAATCAAACGGCTACACAATTTCCATTGCCTCTAGGTCCCAATCGTGAGCAAGATAGGCTTGGTCAGCGTGTGACTGGGGCTGTCTTAACAACATTACAGGCCGGTGGGCAAATCAATGCTTTAGCCTCTATAGTATTTATTGAAAGCAAGTTACAAAATACATACATCAGAATCAGGTCCTTCGATCCATGAGAGCCCCCAGGCAAATCAAATGTACTGAGCCCTATAAAATATATTTTTTGACAATATCTAGTGGCAGGCTTCATTAGGGGTGGAAATTACTTCAGCAACAATATGTCCAGATGGTTTAAATTTTAGTATTTTTGTTTTATTCAGTAGGTGCATTGTATATGAGACCCGTGTGCAGCATGTGATAATGTGAAGACTGCAGTTTGTTGTGGTTTTATGGGAATAATCAATGATGGGTATAATATATTGTTTGCACACTAGTGTTGTTGCTTCTTTGTATCAACCAAACATCTGTGACAGCACAAGTATGCGAATGCATCATTTGTTTAAATATATATATGTATTTAATCAAATGAATAATAACATACAACGGATAATTGTCAGCTCATTACAACTGTTTCTTATGTAGCATTTGAATAGAAGAATGAGAACATTACATCATTATAAAAGACCGTAATCATTAGATGAGAAGTAATTTTACAAAACAAAAGAATAAATGAATCAAATGTAAAGGTGGAGTTAAAATAAAAATAAAAGCGTACAAACCAATCTGGTATAGGAATCTCTAGATAATGGTAAATGACCAGGGGAAGGGGACAAAGAAACACAGAAATTCAGTGGATGTTGGTTGAAAGTAATGGGGGTTATGAAGGCCATATATATACAGGCGCCAGAATGGGTGGAGTAAGAAGTTCACTTCCAAGCCACATGGTTCCATATTCAGTTCCACTGCATGGCACTTTGGGCAAGTGTCTTCTACTATAGCCTTGGATCGAGCAAAGCCTCATGAAGTTATTTGGTAGATGGAAGCAGAAAGATGCCTATCATATGTGTGTGTGTGTGTGTGTGTGAATTTGTGTCCCTGTTTGTTCCTCATCACTGCTTGACTAACTGGTGTTGGTGTGTTTACATCCACGTAACTAAGCGGTTAGGCAAAAGAGACTGGCAGGATAAGTACCAGGCTTGAAAGAGAAAAAAATAAGTAGTGGATGCAATTCAATCGACTAGAATTCTTCAAGGTGATGCCCCAGCATCACCACAGTTTAATGACTGAAACAAGTAAAAGATAAAAGATATGTGTGTGTGTGTGTGTGTGTGTGCGTGTATATATATATATATATATATATATATATATATATATAATCATCATCAACATTTTATGTTCATTTTCGATATTGGTATGGGCTGGATAGTTCAAGAGGATCTAGATTTGGTAGGCTTCTAAAACTTGATGCCATTCCTAACACCAACCGTTTTATAAACTGTGTTGGGTGCATTGTAAAGATTATCTTGCTTTCAGCAACATTAAAAAGCCCTTCCAAGCCCTACTTCATCACTACTTGATTCAATTTATCAACCAATTGGAAAGTGTATTAGAAACCCTTTTTCATGGCACCAGCACTGGTAGGGTTGCCTTGTAGTTTGCAAGGCAAATGAGATTCCTTGACTGAAAAAGTGGAAGTTAAAGTATGATGGGAGAAACAAATTTATTGTTGTGGAAGGATGGCAATGGAAAAGAGTAGCAGAGGATATTGAGTTATGAGGAATAATTAAGGAGACATGGAGAAGACAGAGGAAGGAGGAAAAAATCTCAAAGATTAATGTAAAAGAGAAGTAGCAGAATAAGTGTAAAGGATAATGGGGTGGCTTAAAACTACTTGAGTAGTAATTCTTTGTTTCATATTTCTGGTCATTCAAATTATGTCAAATCAGTTCTCCATGTACTGTTTCCTAATTATATTTCGGTATGTTTGTGAGTATTTTTTCTTTATATATATATATATATATATATATATATATATATATATATAGGCGCAGGAGTGGCTGTATGGTAAGTAGCTTGCTTACCAACCACATGGTTCTGGGTTCGTTCCCACTGTGTGGCACTTTGAGCAAGTGTCTTCTACTATAGTCTCAGGTCGACCAAAGCCTTGTGAGTGGATTTGGTAGACGGAAACTGAAAGAAGCCCGTCGTATATATGTATATATATGTGTGTGTGTGTGTGTGTATGCTCGTGTGTCTCTGTTTGTCCCCACCAACATCGCTTGACAACCGATGCTGGTGTGTTTATGTCCCCGTAACTTAGCGGTTCGGCAAAAGAGACCAATAGAATAAGTACTAGGCTTCCAAAGAATAAGTCCTGGGGTCGATTTGCTCGAATAAAGGCGGTGCTCCAGCATGGCCGCAGTCAAATGACTGAAACAACTAAAAGAGTAAAAGTAAAAGAATATAGTAAATCAGTACTTATGCCTTTGTCTTTAGATGATGTTTCAGTGTTTATGTTTGCAAGATGGCTCCAGTGCTTAGCATTTTTTTCTTATGATGAGGCCATAAAAACTGAAACAATCTTTCAAATAATAGGATATAAATAAATAAGCATAAAATATTCTATCGTTCACAGCACTGAATCTGTTATTTAGATCTTTCATTCAATTTTCTTTGTTAACACATCTAAATATATATATGTGTGTGTATTTGAATTACATATATTTATGCATCTGTGTGTGTGTAGTGTGTATTTGTGCACACAGACATATAAACACCAACACTTATAAAGCTTCTAGAGGTAGTTGATATCACGTTTCATAAGTGACCTAATTAGCATTAAAGGTGGGTGTTTCAAAAAGATCTGCCAGTGTAAGGAAGAGGTAAAAATATTTAGAAACAATTACTTCTGATGGTCACAAAGGAATTCTTTCTCGAAGTGTGGGATAGATTGTGTGGTGTATGTGTGTATAAAGTCTGATATTGCATGGTAGCAAAAAAACTGGTATTGAATGCATAGGAAGTGCAAACGCTGGAAGGAAATTGGGCAAGTATGCTCTACTGGAGGCATAATGGTAGGGTATGTGAACAATGAAGCACAATGAGCCAAGAGAAAAGCTGAGTATATGAGAAATCAGATGCAATGTGCAAGAAAGGAGACTGTGGTGGTATGGACATGTGATGCATGTGGAGAATGATAGCTGGATAAAGTGGAAGGAAGTTGCAGAAGAAGAAGAGTAAGGAAGACATGAGAATAAGTGATGAAAGCTGATCTCAGACGGCTGAACCTTATGAAGGTGTTGATAAAGGATTGCAACAAATAAATGTTGAGATGCAATACTGATAAGACCTGTTTCACCTGTGTAAGCATAGAAAGTTATATGCAATATGGCAGTGACAAGGATGATGATGTGATGATAGCATGTGTGTGTGTGTGTGTGTGTGTGTGTGGAAAAATGGGCATTAAAAGGATGATGATGAGATATATATATATATATGTATATATATATATATATATATATATATATATATATATATATATATATATATATATATATATATAGCCATCACTTGCAATTGTGTATGACTTGCTGGTAATAATAGATTTAGGTGTCCATGTAGTCATGAGCAAAAATCATTGTTGCTTAGAACTGCAAGAGTTCTCTGCAGGGTTCTTGAAGCATGATCAGTAAACAAGTGTCGCCTTAGTCTGCTGGTTGTAGACAGCTGACACTTTCCATCATACCCAACAAAATAAGCTGAGAGTTTTCATCAAATAATAACTGGAAAGGAATTAGAATTGACATGAGGGCAGAGCAAATGGAGCCCACACACATTTACCTTCTAGGTGGCACAACTTGTGCATCAAAAGTCATGACATGCCTAAGTCACTAAGAGGGGTCTGGCAGTAGATCCACTGCTTGAGCATTGGAACACATCCCTTCCACAAGAAAATAAATAAGAGATGCTCCAACTTAATCAAGCAGTAGCTGGGGCAAGGCATTATGGTCGGGCAATAAATGATGACAGAGGCAATGTAGGCATTTGCCACCTCTGCCCGACCTTTCAGGGACAACTTCCTCTCAGCCCATTTCTGGGAAAGACTGTCTACCCTGTTTGTCACCTTGTCCCAATACTTATCCACCTGGTGGTCAAGACCAAACCAGACCCGAAGCATTTTAACTGGTTTGTCAGTCCAGTGTCTGATGACATCATCCAACAGCAGCAATCTCCTTCTCCAGGTGCCCAGTCACAATCCCACTGACTTGTCGGCATTGATTTTGGCCCCACTGACTTGTCGGCATTGATTTTGGCCCCTGCAACTGACTCATATTCTTTTACAAAGGAACTGACCATCTCCACTTTGAAGGCATCCAACACCATGACAGTGATGTCATTGCTCTCCCGAGTCCAATTTTGAAAAGGATGCCTCTTAACTGCTCCAACTTCTGTAGCAGTGGCTCAAGAGCCAACACATATAGAAGAGGTGACAGTGAACAGTCCTGATGGACCAAACATGTAATGTTCCAATAGGTGGCCATTTACTTTGACCACCAAGCAGATGCTGCTGCACATTGCAGTAGGTCTGAAACCATCTGCTTTAAAGACGGCTTCCAAGTAGTGATGGTCAACCCTATCAAAAGTTTTCAACTGATCTAAATAATAATAATAATAATAATAATAATAATAATATGCCTTGATGCAATACTAGGCACTGGTTCTCAAGGCTTCTGATCTTAACTGATTGGAAGTGTATCTTGTATATTCTTTATCTTGGTGTAAAAGATGAGCTAAAGCATATATCCTGCTCAATAACACAAATTTGCTTGTCAGTTGTTTGACTTTAACCAGTTGAGTATGTCCCTTGGTGGCTGATGATATGTGCATCTTTGACCACAAATAATAGTTGGGGAGCACCATAATCATGTGCTGAGAGAAATTCTTTGGAGTTTAAATAATTCACCTTTGTAAACATGGGTATTTCATTCATCATCTTTAAACAACCCTAATTCAGGGACCTTTTGAGCAGGATGGGCTATTTGACTTGAAGAAAGTTTTAACTGGACCCCACTTCCAAGGTCATACACTGTTTATCTTGATATGAGATCATCATGACATGCACATCTGTTTGTGATACCTGGTGTGCCCTTGTTAGACAGGTAATCATGATGGCCATATTGGGCTTCGTGTATTTGTACCCCAGAGTCAGTTTGATGGTATGTGCTGCTCTCTCACTCAATAATATTTATAACTGTGTTTTCTATTATAGGCAAAGGGTCAAATCTTTTCAGAGATGGGTGAAGTCAATTTGTAATTGCCTCCAGTATTTCTACATTATTCTACATTATTTTAGTCTTGAAGGAATGAACACTTTTTATCTGCTGCTTTATAGATTCTGCCATGATAAAAAAAAAAAAAAAAAAAATTAACCAACACACTAACATATTTGCCCATTTTCCCTTTGTCTTTGTCCAGTGTGTTTATAACAATTTTGGTAATGGGACCTGTGTCCAGTACTAGGTGTAAAATCCAAAGCAGGCACTTTATATATGCCAGTCAAGACAAGCAAAATCCAAATTCTGTCATGTATGTTTAAGCATGACAGTCGTTCTGTGTGGGAATTTTGTTGTTGCTGCTGTTTGTTTCTGGTTTTTGAATGCATTCTTTGGATCCTGTATAGTCTGGGGCTAAACAACAAAATGAGCCAGTTTTGTATTGGCATTGACCATTTGTAATCTAAAAGTTTAGAACAAAGCTGCCTACTCCAAATGAGTGACTTTCACCACTTCCCCACCACACGTCATTGAAAAAGCTTCTATATGGTTGCTTGATCAGTCAGAAAGAGCAGGCAGATTTATTTTCAAGCCTATTCTCCATAGCAAGTGAGATTAAAGCATAGAAAATTTCATATTAAACAAACTGCTAGTAAGAGATTTGAATATGACAGCCCAATGCCATAATCACTAGTCTTGATTGCTTCTATGCAAATATATGCATGCACACACACACACACACACACACACTTTTATTTACTAAAACACAGACATATATTCCACAAATTCAGAGATTTTTGAAATCTTTAAAAACAGAAAATAAAGAGTCTAACAAACAAACATTTCTTTTTTTTTTTTTTTTTGGTCACATTTACAAATTTTTCTTCTGCATATTTCAGACACATACTTCCTTCCAACTATACACATATACAAATACACACACACACAAAATTTTTAAAACACTCCATCCATTAAGTAACAGTAGACAGACAAGAAAGACAGTCAGTCCATCTGATAAGGTTGGCAAACAATAATAGTAACATGCAATAAAAATAGCTTAATAATACGTTAGTTCAGGCAAATGGTAAATTGAAGAAAAGTGACTAAGTCTGGTGGAAATAAAACTGCAAAATTGATTGATTGTAAAATAAGGAAAACAAATAGAAACAAAGCAACTATGAAGTCAGTAAAATTCTTAATTTGGATGTCTGGGACAAGAGAGAACGATATATTGATTTTTTTTCTTTTTTTTGCTTTTTCTTTAATTTGTTTTTTTGCGAGAGTTAAATCTGGAATGGTGCCTCAAGGTGAAGAAGAGTAAATATCTTTTAGCTTCGGTTTGTTTGTTTTTCATTTTTTTTATATAGTTTTTCTGGTAAAATTAATGGTTAAAACAGAGGAATGGATTTCTTTAATATTTATTCATTCGTTCATTCAATGTATATACATCTACTTTTTTCAATACTAACTATAATTGATTTTCTTTTAATTTAGGCCACTGTTTCACATTTGTTGTCAATTGTTTTATTGGGTTTTTTTTTTTCCTAACTAGACATCTTTCTTGTTGCTAACCATTCAAGCTTCAAATAGTAACGGAATTTCATTCTCAGTCAAGCAGACTGTGGAAAGTAGAATTATAAGCCATGCCTTGGAGTTGAATATGATGGATGTAACAAGATCTGATTGAGTTGTTGACTGATCTATAATGGTCCAGTAACTTAAACTGCAAAAGTAATTCATACTTACTGACATTTTTATCAAATTTTGTGAACAAAACATCATTGGTTATGTGTTTCCAATACACTAGTAACTGGTTCTCAGCATTTATGGTGGTGAAAGTGACAAGTGACAAGGAAGTGTCTGCAAAACTTGGACTGAAAGATGTGAAAGTTTGCCACTTCCATAGTTTACTTGCTTCTAAAAGTTCAAGAGCAGTATATGAGAGGGTACTAAAAAGTTCCTCACTTAAGGGTATCGCAAAAGGTCCAGTTGGAGACATAACCTTATGAATCCTTTTACTGGGCTTAGAAAAACTGAAGGATCACTGCAAAAAGTGTGTGAATCTGAGAATGGAATATGTTGAATAAAATCATGATTAACTGATCCTCCTGTATTTTCTGTTACCGAAAGCCAGGAACAGAAAAGTCTCTGGCATTGGGTAAAATAATGACTCTCCTCATAGGTCACTATTCTCCAATCACTCAAATGATTGTCCTTCAATGAAGAGCCCTTATAATCTGAAATGGACTATGGTCATCTTGCCACACAGATGTATGTATCCATCACCATTAGAACCCGTGATAAAAAAGCAATGCAGCAGTAATTTTAGTGGAAAAAGTCATACTCAATAAAAATTGACAGCCATCACATTATGGAGTTCCATTCAGTTTTTACCAAATTTACTCACAAGACATTGATTAATATGAGGCTGTGGTAGAAAACACTTGCCCAAGATGTTTTTCAGAGGGAACAAAGCTAAAACCATGTAGTTGCAAAAGAAATGGAACCATGTTTGCACCCATCAATTTAAATGCAAAAATTATAGCTTGGATATCATTGTCATGCTTCAAGATATACTTTTCAAATGATGTATACTTATTTCCCAAGCCATACTTTTACTCAACCACTTTTTCTCTCCTCAACTTCAAATTCCTATTTACTTTGTTAAATTCTTCACCCTTAAAGATGGATATATTTCTAGTTGAACCTAGTATATTCAAATATATTTCATTCATATCTCTCATCCTTTATTTCTAATTCATCTCTGCAATTCTGGGCTACAATATTCTAAGTTTGATCCAAAAAGTGACGGTTGTATATGTGTAAAATTTATTCTCACTTCAACCCAATTCCCTTTTCTTATCTGGATCCCAGCCATAAAGGCTTCCAGTCTTTTAAGCTCACAGTTCCTTTAAATCCATCAACTTCTTAAACTCATCTAATCTTCCATCAGCTATATGACTATCTCACCAACAGTATTAAAAACCAATCTCACAACCTGTCTCTTTAAAGTCTACTTCAATGCAGAAAACTTTGCCTGACTCTTACACTCTCCCACTAACAAAAATGTAAAGAGTGACACAGAAATATTAGTTTTGTGAACTCACCATCAATGCTGGAACTCCAGACAAACTGCCTCTTTCATATGAATAATTTGTATCCATTGTCTGTAAAATAATATTTAAGGTAAGAAATAAAAATAAATTGTCAATAAAAGGAATGTATTTCAACATAAAAATTCAAATGATAATCTTAAAGAGAGAAAAATAAAACATTTTTTTACATGACAAACCTTATAGAATAAATAAATAACTAAATAAATAAATAAAAACACTCATATTTAACAAAAGAATTCATTATTGAAAGATTATTCCAATAAAAAGTAAAGATTACTATTTCTATTTATATTTTTATTCAAATAGAATATTACATAATAATACCTAGCAATCAGATCAAAATATTAAGGTAGCAATTCAAAAATTTAAGCATTATCTTCAAAATGTTTAAATTATTAAATGTTAAGTGCTTTGAACAAAATTTCTAGTTTATATAAAGAGGGTCTGTAATGACATCTGACATATTAATGGAGTAAAGCAGAATTTACCCAAGTAAGTATTTTCATCCAGTATTATAAATATTACTCAACAAGTGTCTTTACAAACATAAATATACCTCAATGAGCAGTGGCTAAGGATACCAAGCTTAAATATTAAGAAATTTCAGTCAATGTAGTCAAAAACTTTTAAATGTTTGCACTGCTCATCTGAATAATTAACCCTGTAAAAGTAAGAATATGAAATGCTAACATGAAATTTAGAACATTTAAATTTAATCAAAATGAACCATCAATTTTTTTTTTTTTTTACATATCTTAAAAAACAATCTGTCCATGAAAAATCACATTTGCAATCCAACTCTTTCAAAATATAATTACATGATGCATAAAAGGTTCTTGAAAAAGACCAGATTAGTAAAATGCTGAAAAAGGAAAATATCTGGAATTTGAATCTTGAGGATGCATTTCTCCGAGCAGATAATGTGCTTTTGAGAATGATTCTAGTTGGATAGAAACATGAACAAACCTCCTTTTTCATCAAAACAAAACTTCTTTGTAAATATGTAGTTGAAACTGAAAGCCCAAAGCAAATTAATTTGTCTTCTTTTTTCTTTTAATACAGAAAATGATAACTAAAAATAGATTATTATTTATGGAAAAAAATTTTTATGCATTGAAATGAGTCCAAGATTGGGTGTTAGATGTCTTCATCTAAAACTCATATAAATGAATGACTACTTTCCCTAATTAAACTTTCATTATTTTATGCCAATATGGTTGAAATTATAATAATTATTTCAAAATCCCAAAGTTAGTTTTCATTATCTCAAAATATCCAAGAGAAATAGCTCTTAATTTCATAAACAAAAACTTCTTAGCTGATAATTTGTATGAAGTAAATGAAGATGAAACAACAGTATTCGAATATTTGCAAGGTTTCTAGTATTTGACTGGTCCAAGTTAAAATGCTGCTGAGATAGATTTTGCTTTTATTTCCCTTGAGGTAAATAAAAATGAAATATAAAATGAAGACCAGCATCAATTTAGAATGCCTCATCCTCTTCAAAGGGGCTTTGTGCCAAGAGAAAAAGAAATCAATATCTGAAAGATGCCATCAGTTATTCTATATATTCATCTACCAAATTAGAAATTTGTTAAATTTAACAGAAGACAAGCAGAGAAACCCACAGAGAATTGCTGTCATTTTAGGAGCTGTTCAAGAGAAGATGGACATGTTTACATCATCTTGCAGTAGAACTCATATCCTCCCATGGGTCAAGAACAGACAATGGAAAATCTCCTTTACTGCATCTTTCCATGAACCACTACCTAAAAATGAAGTCTTCAATATACCCTCAATGTTGTAAGATGTTGTAGGACGATTGATAAATGACAAGCAACAGATTATATTGATTATTTGTGTGGAAAGCACATAGAATCAGAAAGATAAAAGACATAGCAATTATCAAATAAACAAACTTAGGACATATCTTAACACAGGCTTTTGAAAGATTTCCATTTTCGTTTGGAAAAGCCAAACTAGCTTAACAGTATTTTATCATTTGAGAATTCAGATGGTCGCTCCTTATAAGGCCTTATGATGTAGGCATCTGAGGACTATCCCCATGACCTTCTCAGGAATATAGGGCAATGAAAACAGATGGATAAATAGATAGATAGAAGGATGAAAGCATTTAGAATCTGACTATTAGAAATATTCTCTTTCCACAATAGATAAAATGATGTAATAAAGTGATATATTTTGGTAGAAATTCAAATATTTCAATACTTAATTTAAAAATTTTAATTTCCACCGTTAATAACAGACACAACTATAATTATTTCTGACACAAGAACGATGTCTGAAAGTTACAAGAAGGGAGTTAATCAATTACATCCACCCCAATACTTAACTGGTACTTTGGTTTATCAACTGTAAATGGATAAAAGGGAAAAAGAGCCCTTCTAAGGGCTCTTTGAACTCAGAAGGTAAAGAGCTGGAACAAATACTTAATGACTCAAACATCCACTGCTCTTTAGAGTGCCAGATTTGTGGTATTCAGTTTCAGCCTTTTAGATTTTGTGTTCAAATTCTGCCACAGTCAAATTTACCTTTTCTTCTTACGAGGTCAATAAAATGAAGTACAGGGTTCAATATAAGTAACTGTTCTATTGAACAAAATTTTTTGCATTGTGTCTAAGTAAGAAATTAATAATAATAATCCTTTCTACTATAGGCACAAGGCCTGAAATTTAGAGGAGGGGTAGTCAATTACATTGCTCCCAGGGTTCAACTGGTACTTATTTCATTCAACCCTGAAAGGACGAAAGGCAAAGTCAACCTTGGTGGAATAATAATAATAATAATAATAATAATAGAGTCAAACATAAAAGTTATCCCTATTATCATTGGAGCAGTGGGCTCAATACCACCACCATCAACATCATCATTTAACGTCCGTTTTTCATGCTGGCATGGGTTGGACATTTTGACTGAGGTCTGGAGAGCCAGCGGCTGCACCAAACTCCAATCTGATCTGGCAATGTTTCTCATGTCCAACTTTTCTCTCAGCATGCTTACACTCTGTCATGTATGCACACTGACATTACACAACCAGCAGATCATACTAGCTTCATTTCTTTCAAACCTACACATGTCCTCAGCAGTCATGGCTAATGTTTCACTGCCGTGTAGCATGGCAGTTCGCAAATATGCATCATGTAGTGTATCTTTCATCCTGAGCGAGAGGCCCTAACTTGCCAGCAGAGGTAGGAGCTCCCTGAACTTTGCCCAGGATATTCTTAATCTAGCTGCTAGAGTCTTAGAGCAACCATCTCCACTACAGACTTGGTCGCCTAGGTAGCAGAAGCTATTAACTACATCTAGTTTTTCCCCCTAGCATGTGATGGAATCTGCTTTCTGTACATCTTCAGTGTTTATTGCCCCTGTGCATCTACCACACACAAAAGCTATCTTCTCGGTTAACCTTCTTTGATATTGCTGCACCTTTTATGTGTCCATAGTTTACACTGGGTACACTATATGGAGTTTCTACCCATGCCTTTTCTACAGATCGAGTAGGGCATCTACCTGAAAGGATTTGTGATTTGACTGCCTTCTTACTTACTAAGACTTTGGTTTTTGTTAGGTTAACTCTAAGGCCCTTCGATTTTAGACCTTGCTTCCACACCCTAAACTTCGTCTCTAGTTCTGGCAGTAACTCAACTATTAGAGCAAGGTCATAGAGGAGCTCCCAGGGGCAGCCTGTCCTGAATTCCTCTGTTATTGCCTGGAGAACTATAATGAATAAGAGGGGGCTGAGTACTGATCCTTGGTGAACCCCTACTTCTACTCAAAATTCCTCACTATACTCATTGCCAGCTCTTACCTTACTGACAGCATCCCTGTACAGGGCTTGTACAGCTTTTACCAACCACTTGTCTATTCCCTATTTCCACATTGACCACCAGATAAGGGATCGGGGGACTCTATCAAAGGCTTTCTCCAAGTCAATGAAAGCCAAGTACAGAGGTTTATCTTTGGTGAGATATTTCTCCTGCAGTTGCCTTACCAGAAATATAGCATCAGTGGGGCTTCTGCCTGGCACAAAACCAAACTGCATCTCATCTAGGCTAACTCTCTCCCTAATTAGTTGGGCTATGACCCTTTCTGTAACTTTCATCACCTGATCCAATAATCTGATACCCCTGTAGTTATTTCTACCTAAAGCGTCACCTTTACCTTTGTAGCAGTTGACTATGGTGCTGCTACACCAGTCATTGGGTATGACTCCTTCATGAACTACCTGATTTATGATGCAGGTGACCTGACCATAACCCACACCGACCGATATTTTAAGCATCTCAACAGCGATTCCTGATGTGCCAGGTGCTTTCCCTGTCTTCACATCCTTAATTACTGAAAAAAATATCTGAAAACTTTAGAAATACCCTACAATCTAGGTGTATTGCAAAAGTCGGCATTACTTGGAACTGCACACATATTGTATAAAGTACTGTCTGTCTGAGGTCCTTGTTGTGACTTGACAAACAGTACAAATCCCCGGAAGACACAATATCTTCAATCAACAACCTCACGATATTGTATACAGTGCAATGTCTATAATAATAATAATGATATGATGATGATGATAATAATAATAATAATAATAATAATAATAACCATGCATACTGGCAGAGAAAGTTTTCAGGCTAGATGCTCTACCTAATGTAAACAACACAATTATAACAAGCCAAGAAGAGAGCTTTTACATGGTCTCTGTCTTAACCTTCTAAAACTAACAACAAAACCTTCTTTAAATCACATTCTACCATCTAAAAATGAAAAAAAAAAAAATAAGACAGGACTGTCAAAGCTGGGAAGTCTTCAACCATAGACCTATTTAACAAGGCTACACAAAACAGCTCAACCATAAAATAACTGTATAATAACTATAATAAATCAGACAGATTGAGGTTTACAACATTATGTACCTTGCTTAAGGACATAACACAATAGCTGCAGTATGGGTTGAAATAATGTCTACCAGTTGTGTATCACCTGAACTTTGGTTCAATTGTCCTTTATATATTCTGTTAAAATTATAGTTAATACTGCACAACCAAAATAAAATAGAAGCATTATTATACTTTTTAATAGTTACTAAGAAACCATATGGAAAAATAAATAAAAACATATACAGAAACAAAACTTCTCTGTTAATAGCTCCAATCAGCATTTAAAACAAAGTACTTTCTAGTTGCAAATGAACACTCAATAAGGATATATATCACCTGTTAGTAAGCATAATCAAAACCATTGAAAAGAATCAGGATTAAGTGCAAGCATGGCTGTGTTTAAAAAGATTGCCTCCCAAGCATGGGGCCTTGGGTTCAATCCTGCTGCATGGAATACTGGGCAAGTGTCTTCTACTATAGCCCTGAACCAACCAAAGCTGTGTGAGTAGATTAGGTAAACAGAAACTGAAAGCCCATTGTAAGTGTGTGTGTGTGTGTGTGTGTGTGTGTGTGTGTGTGTGTGTGTGTGTGTGTGTGTGTGTGTGTGTGTGTGTGTGCTTATCTTTATATGTCATGGTTGTAAAGGAACAACATCTTCATAACAAATGATATTTGTTTCCAGTTGTCCAAGTAAAACTTGACTGGCTGTGAGGAAATATTACCTTCATTGGAAACAGGTAAGGGGTGATAACAGGAAGCCTTAACAAAATCCATCTGACTCATGCAAGCAGAGAAAAGTGAGTATTAAATTATGATGATGGTGATGACGGGGATGATGATGATGATGTGATAACGAAGATGACGATAATAATGATGACAATGATAATGATGATGACGATGATGGATATGAAGTATAAACTGAAAAATGTAAAGTAACTTCTGGAAATATTAGTCTATAAATAAACCAACTATCTTCAATTTCTCATCTGGAAAAATTATTACTTTTCTGTCAAAAGTTTACAACAGAGTTCTCATTGATTGACGAAAATCAATATATATATTTACCAATCAAAATATATTTGAGTGAGCAATATAATTTCTGTTGTGCATCATTTTATCCATTTGTTCATCTTTTTATTTTGATATTGATTAACCTTATGGCACATCGTTGCTGTGATCAATCACAGAAGATCAAAGCAAATTGACTTTGACTTTGATCTCATATGACTTTATAAATAACATAAATTAACTAGAAAATCTGAGATGACTTTGTCACTGCATTTCTGATTATTAGAGTGACAAAGAACTGACTAACTTGATGCAGAACAAATATCTCAAGGGAGCTGATTTATAAAATCCTACCTTCTCTTTTTCATCCTGATGCTTATGTCTTTAACCAAATCTACTCATGCATGCATGCATTCATTCATTCATTCATGCATGCATGCATGCATGCATGCATACATACATACATACATATATATATGTGTGTATGTATGTATATATATATGAGAGAGTGCTGAAAAATTTCTGGCTTTAAGGGTAGGGTAAAAGGCTTAATTGGAGGCCCAATTTCCCAAGTTCTTTTATAGGGCTTAGAAAAACTGAAGGACCACTGCAATAGGTGTGTGAATCTCAGAGGGGAATATGTTGAATAAAATCACAATTAACTGATCTTCCTGTATTTTTTGTTGACCAAAGCAGGAACTTTTCAGCATATATACATATATACATGCACACACACACACACACACACACACATACATCTACACAGACACACCCACACACACATAATCTACTGAAATTATCTCTGCCTCCAGAGGTTGAGTCAGAATAATCAAATGGCAGATATAAATGTATTTGTCTATGTGATTCAAATACATGCTACTGTCCATCCTGAATTATTTCTTGAAGCTCATCATCATTCACTGGCCATTTTCCATGCTGGCATGGGTTAGATGGTCTGACAAGAGCTGGCAAGATGGAGGGCTGTACCAGGTTCCACTCATCTGTCTTGGCATGGTTTCTGCAGCTAGATGCCTTCCTTAATGCCTGCCACTTTACAGTGTACTAGCTGTTTATTACATGATATATACATGCACACACACACACACACATCATTACTAATCCAAACAAGTAGTAGTATAAAAGAAATAAATAAGGTTGGAAATGTACAGAAATATATAAGGACATTTTCAAATTTTAAAAGATACATGTATACATGTGTGTGTGTGTGTGTGTGTGTGTGTGTGCGCGCGCGTGTGTGTGAATGCACATAGCTGAGTGGTTAGGTTGTTGCACTAATAATCACTAGAACAAGAGTTCAAGTCCCAGACCAGGGTACATGTTGTGTTCTTAAGCAAAACTCTTCATTTTGCATAGCTCTGCAGGTGGGCAAGCGGCAGAATCACTGACATATCAGCAGAGATGCTTTACATCATAGCTTCCAGCTCACTACAAGCTGAGTTCAAATCCCACCTGCCTGGAGAAGGCAACAGAGCACCACTCCAGTCATATTTTTGTTCAGATTTTCTTTCACTTGATTACAGAAGGAAAAATTGCTAGAGTGTTAGAGTAACTGTTTTTATAATTGGATGCCCTTTCTATGAGTAAGTGCACTTCTGTGATGCAGCAGTTATACCTGTTCCTGGAAAAGTTATAAAATCTAATTAAAAAGTCTTACCATATTACTAGTATTAGGAAACATGTTATTAAAACTGACATAACATGTTTTGTAATGCAAAACAAAGTATTGTTGAAATTCTCATGATGCTCTTTATATTTGATACAATTTATTTTTTTCACATAAATTCTTTCAAACTATACTCCCTCACTTGAGTATAGCCTAGGCTAAACTTATTTCTATTAGCATGCCAAATACATACAAATGGACATTATAAAAACCAGCTAATTGTCTTATACTGAACTATAAAATAGTCAAACTCCAAGTAATTATTGTCAAAATGAAGAGATAAGATGATGAAATATTAGTGACATCAGCTATCAATTGAAACAGTAATAAGATATCATAGAAAAAATACTTTTTAAAATATTCCTTCTGAAATTCTGCTTAAGAAAGTTAAGTGTCTTCATGCTTAGAAGATAACAGGACCTAATATTGATGAATTATAAAACATGGCTCATCCCTTCCTTTATTTATATTTGGATATTTTTATTCGAATATTCAATAACAATTTTATTTGTTTTGAATCTCATAAATATGATTCTGCATTTTGTAATGTACAGACAGCAGAAGCCTTTGTCTCCAAAGGGTTAAGTAAATAATAGCTTATAGATTACAAGTAAATAACAGTTTGCTGGAAAGATACGGTAAAAGGATTTCTAAGTGCAAGAACCATAATGTTAATAACAAACTAAAGTCAATTAAGAGAGGGAGAAACAAGCATCAGAAATGTGCAATGAATGAGATTAATTCTAACTGAACAAACCAAATAAACATACATTTACTGTATACTCTAGCAGAATAAATAGAATTAATTGCTCAGCTATCTGTAATTAGAGGTATCCAGAAATCAGTATTCAACCTCATTGATTTTAGGGGATGGCTGTGAGTTGCAATGTCAGCAGAATAAGAAAAACTGCAACAACCAGGAATAAAACATAGCTTGCCTCATCATTCATGGGGAGGTTATTACATAAACAATAGACCTTACTTCAATGCTCAATATTAAACTCAAAATTATACAAGCACACACACATGCACTGTATATATAACACACTTATCTGCAGTGAAATTTGTACTTTTAGCATATATTATTGTCTTCTCGAAATTGGTAATCTGCTGCCTTGTACATCATATAACATTCCAAGAGTTACAGCATCAGTCCAAGCTAAAATGCTCACTGCCTAAATGGTCAAGAGATTCAAGACTCTCTGTACAATAAATGAATACTTTATTATATTGCAATACAGAATACAAATCACAAATTAGCAAAGGAAAACTCCAGTCACTGTTTGTCTATGTTTGAATCACTGCCAGAGTCTTCTGTGATGACCCAATGACCTAAAATATTACACAATTCATTAAAAATAATCATTGCTACTGTCATTAAAGATCAATCATTCACAGATCTCTGGTACCCCTTGATAATGCACAATTCAAATTTATAGAGTATTAAGAAGATGACAGACAAATATCCCAAGATAATAAGGAATATAGTTTATTATCAAGAAGAAAGTACTTTCCATGAGAAATGCTTAATTCATTACTACAAATTAAAAAGGGTAAAGACTCCCTACAGTCATGAATGACCGTGAGATTGCACCTAGAAGGTTACACTCCAAGGCACAAGTCCTGGTAAGGGTATTTATGGAAGACCGGCCTCCCCTCTCCAAGGGAAAGGCAAAGGCCAATACAGCTTGGCACCAGGGACATTGCAACTCATTTCTGCTGCTGAGTTAACTGGAACGTGAAATAAAGTGTCTTGCTCAAGAACACAACACACAGCCTGGTCTGGGAATTGAATTTACTATCTCATGATTGTGAGTCCGATGCTCTAACCACTGAGCTAGGCAATGACACAGTTATTACTTTCACAGTTGAGCTATTTGTTAAAGTGGTGATTTACATGGTATATTATGGTACCTGCTTACATCTAGATAGACTGATGCATTGACAAAGACCAGCAATAATGAGAGAAATATGAACTGCCAATCCTCAGCTGACTGCATTACATTGTATAAACTTAGAAATCCATGGCTTTTTAATGCCACTATGCTGCTGCTACTACTACTACTGCAACAAGTACCAACAATGTATTTAATAGTGCAAGTTTAATCATTTCTTATAAGTGGGAGTAATATTAACATGTTTGCAGAAATGAAGCTGGTATCAGGTATGCATGATGTGAAGAACAACCCATCATCCAGAGGCAATGTATTGCACCAATACGAAATAATTCAGAAGTGAAAATATTTGTGACAGAAGATTTAATGAGTGAATCCTGAATTCCTATGAAATTACACCTTCAATATGTATTACAATATCAGTATCATCCAACATTGCTGAAGGGAAGAAGTAGGACATCGGTAATTAGGAATTCATATATATTAAAGAGCTACAATTAAATTCTATAACTGAACAAAAAGAATCCTAGAATAATTACTTTTCAAAGAAGAAATACCGATGTGGAATTCTTACACAGATAGGTATCAGATTTATTTATTGTGCATAGCTTAGTGGTTAGGGTATTCAGCTCATGATTGTAAGGTCGAGAGTTCAATTTCCAGCAACATGTTGTGTCCTACAGCAAGATATTTTATTTCATGTTGCTTCAGTCCACTCAACTGGCAAAAATGAGTAGTACCTGTATTTCAAAGGGCCAGCCTTGTAACATTCTGTGTTACACTGAATATCCCTGACAACTATGTTAAGGGTACACATGTCTGTGGAGTGGTAAGCAACTTGCATGTTAATCTCACAAATGAGCTGTTCCAGTGATCAGATCGACTGAAATCCTCATCGTAAGTAACAGAATGCCAGTTATTTATTGCAAATGGTATGTAGACTCTGCAAGATGTTTAACATTTTCCAAAAGATATTAGTGACATTGAGCAAAGGGAAATAGATACAACAGAAAACAGAAGTATTAACTTTCATTTACTAGAAACTTACTTAATGAAGTTAATGAACCTTACATTAGTCATAATGAAGTAGATTTCTTTTTATGGAAAATATTCCAACCATCATTAACCCACTTTTTTTCCATTTAGGCATCAGACTATATTATCCAAAATGTTCTTTTTTAAAGACAAGAGTATAATTTGAGAGAGATTTGGTTGTCATTTCTAAAAGGTCTTGCAACCTTGGTTCATAACTCAATAATTGTTGTTGTTTACTCCAAGGTTAGCCATGACTGATTAGATCTATGATCAAAAGCTTTCTAGTCATGGCTCTTTGTGTTCTGAATTCACATCCTGCCTAGTTCAAATTAGCTCCTCATCACTATAGTACTTAACCAGAGTAGTGGAGTAGCAGAACTGTTAGAAGACTGGGCGATTTGACTGGCAGTAAACTGTTATAGTTTTTTAACTCAGATAGCAAAATCTGTGATGATTCTGGAACCGTTCTGTATCAGTCCAGTTGGCACCTTTTCTATTAAAGAAATATCAGTGGCATTAAAAGGAGAGACTTGTAGAATGGACAAATGGTAGTCTTCCTCAAAAAAAAGTTTTACCTAGGCCTGCACAAATATATGCAGATACATGGTCAATGCAGACTGATGATGTCACATACATGTGTGTGTGTGTGTGTGTGTGTGTGTGTGTGTGTGTGTGTGAGAAGAGAAAGGAGGAAGAGAGAATGGAAAGAACTGAAGAAAATGAGAGAGAAACAAAGAAAAGTACAAATTACATATCTACAAAATCAATAATATCTCAAAAGGAATTCAATTGATAAGCTAATAAAAATGAAGTGAAGGAAGATCTATCAGAAGGAAATAATGACCTTGAATTAGACAACCTGACAAGGTCATACTTTCTATGGTTCATGCCAAATTAGAAGGAAAAGAAAGAATATAAAATAAAATCATTAAAATGATGATGATGACGGTGATGATGATGATGACAATGATGCTGATCATGATCGTGATGACGATGATGGTGGTGGTGGTTGTGTGGTGGTGGTGGTTGTGTGGTGGTGGTGGTTGTGTGGTGGTGGTGATGATGATGATAATAGTATACCAAATGTTATTGTTTGCATAAAACAAGTAACGTAAATGTGTCCCCAAATGTTTAAGTCAAATTATGAAATAATTTTAACAAAAAAACAGAAAATATGTCAACTGAAGTGGAAATCCTCATTGACGCTAGACTTGCTTTATCAAACCAAAGAGTTTTACATGCAACTAAGTAATATTAACATAACATAAGCAATAAATACATAAAGTATGAGCCAAAGTGCAAGTAAACAACTAATAATAATTATCACAAATTAGTGGGAGAAAAAAAAAAAATGATTGCAAAGGACCGAGTCTATTTTAAGTGAGAACTGGCCATTTTTATATGGAAATACTGTGAAGTATTTTGGACAAGATGAAAAAGGAGCGAAACCACACAGCAGTGAATTTTAAATAAGTGTGCGAATTGATGAATTATATAAAACTTGCTATTTTGATAATCTAATCAACTACATCATTGTGAACTAAAACATAATGTTACACTTTTGTTTGAATTTAATTTTCTTCTTCCATTATTTTTTTTTTTTTACTAATTTTAATAAATCATCAAAAATATTTTTTTTTAATAATAATTGAAAATTTTGAAATACTCAAGAAACCCTACAGATGTCATTGATTAAACTTTGTTTCCGAGGCTGGTGTTTTAATTATTGAACATAATTTCAGTTTTAATAGTATGTTAGAGGAAATATCATGCATACATTTGGCAGCTATATTTTTCAATTTCTGAGGAGACGATGAAAAAAGAATGAGGCTGCCATTATGATAAAGCTGAAGGAAAAGACATTAAAATATTTCAATGTAACATTAAATATTTGCTTCAAATTAGATAAAATAGACATTTGCATGCCTTGTGAGTTCCAATTAATGAAAATAGCAATGCAGATTACAGAATTAAAACTGCTTTGAATTTCAGCAGTAATTTATTATTTTTGTCGTCTGATTGACTAGACTTTAGCAAAAGTGTCAGCAAATGTATATTTTATATTTATTAATATATTATGTTTTCATGGTTAGTTTACAAATTTATCACAGCTGACATTTGCTTTAGATAATAAAACATTAATAGAAACAAACATAGCAACTTCAGTTAGGAAAATAAAGATAGCCATTTTGTGCATATATGTATGCATATGATGTGTAATAGTTGTGCATAATAGACTTACTTGAGAGGTGAGGTTAGTGAAATACATTTTCTATCAAAATATGCACAGGTTACACAATAAATTGTTTGTTGTCAACTCACCCCAGATGGCCAAATGGCGCTGTGAACACAACCTCGGTTGCAATAGCTCAATGACTCCGTCTACAAAAGTTGGACGCACTAGGTATAAAAATGTGCTGGTAAATACATACTGAAGATGACACCACGAAAACAGACCAATTTTACAGAATACATAGGAGAGAAAGTGTGATATAAATGCAACTGGCACAGCAAGCAACAAAATGAACATGAGAAGATAATGGTATTACACTGCACCAAAACATATAAAGATATATATATATATATATATATACACACACACATATATATATTATATATATATATAAGCATGCTAATCAAATATATACTATTTGCAATTATACACAAGACAGAACATGAAGAAACTAGCAAACACTGATAATATAATTTTGAAATTATTGCAACTGTACAAAAACCAAAAAAAGCAGATACACACTCTGAAGCAAAGAATTGATACCAACTACATAATATCAACATATGACCCATGCAAGTATCAAACTGAATGATTAATCTGGATCAATGGTCAAGCAAAATTCACTCAAATGAACAGCTGAATTGTTATGAAGCAAAATCTATACAACTACTAAATCATATTACTACATTTATGTTAGCTATTAGGTAGAATTAGTAATGAAGCAGAGGAAATAGGTTCAATTTAGTAAATAGTTACAATCTTACTCCTATTTTACATTACACAACAGGTCCGGTAACAATGTATATAATAAAAGATTGAATCAATAACTACAGGACATAGGAATACTATTCACTTAATGCTAAGCATTATTTGTAATAATGTTATAAGCAAGATTGAACATGCTACAATTAGTAATCATATAGTTTTAATTAATTATCAGTATGCTTAAGTGTTGGTAAGGTATTTGGTTCACTAGCTGATGAATCAAAAGTTTGTATTCACTGCAAACAATTTTCTCAGTGCAGATCACATCCTCATGCCTCAATCACTCACAATAATGAATTTAGATATTTAATCTTCATATAATATTGTCTATAGTAAACTGACTGCGTGAGATTGCAAAGCTAATCTTGTTTCTTATGAGTTTCTGTGATTTGAGGAGACTGGAATATTATTGTGCCTTTGGTAGAATGGTTACTTCACTTTTTTTCCATGTCACAAATGAATTGGATAGTAGATGCACTATTTTATTCACTTTCCTTTTGATTGTTCTCAAAAGTCCATAAAAGACGACCGTATGACCTTATAGCATACGAACAGACATTTTGAAAGTATCTTGCATGTCAGAAAATATTGAGAATATAATAAGATGAAATTAAAGGAGGATACAAATAATCACATGAAAACATTATTGGTTTACTTATCAACGAATGGCAAATGAGAGGCAATAAAAGGTATGCTGAACATTATAATGTAAACATTATAAATGTAATATTATAAATGTAATATTTGTGCAAGTAAATCTCTGAGTGAGCTGAATCCAAGATAGGATCCAAGTCCTTAATAAGCCATTTCACTTAATGTGCACCTGACACCTATAATTTTCAATTTATGGTTAGTGGAGTTAGAGAGGCCCAGTTAAGATGACTTGCTCTTGGCATACTACATGCATTTTACATTCAGTGATTTAATGAGCCAAAAACAGTTACCGGACAATTTCTGTTCATACTAAATGAGAACTTAGAACAATACAAATAAATGAAGAAAATACAGTGAGAGAAAAGTGAGAATGGAACTCATACACTCAAGTAAACATTCAGTCATATAATCACACTATTAAGCATTAGATTTGTTCCATCCATCATGAAAAAATATATTCCTTTCATGCTGCATATTAAGTTAGTTGACATTATATAAATTTCCTTAAAAACTTCTAAGTTGAAATAATTCTTTAGTTTTACTTATGAAATTGCAAACAATTATTTTGTAAGAATGAAGCTTAAATGGTACACTATAAGGTAATAATTAAAACTAACATCCAGAAAAGGAACAGTGTTATAAAAGTAATAAGCTTGTATGTTAACTAGGTGGTTTCTATATTCATTTTGATCTGACAACTTTCATAAGTCTTCCTTTCTAGCATTATTGTTTACAAAAGATGTATGAAAAAGACATGTGATAAAACAGAGGGATATATTAACAAATTGAAAAATGAGGAGAGAAATGATGAAAGTTGAAGACAAATGACATAAACAGCTATAAAGAAAAACAAAGGAACTACCATTAAAGAACAGACAGGTTACTGACTAAAATCTTGATTACAAGGTAGAATCTTACCTCCCATAACTGCCCAATCTTCCTAACTAATTAACAAGTGATATACAACATCATTAAAATCTCATTCATGCATGTGTTATAATTAAACCCAGTTTTCAAATCATTTCAGTGTTAAATCTGCAATGAACCAGGCAATATCTAACATCTGGAGCAATATTCTCCTATGGAGAACAAGCTTTTAATTATTTTAATTTTCATTCTAATGTTATCAGTATAAGTTTGCAATATGTGTAAGCTTCCCTTCCTTACAAATTACACATGCTATCTGTTCAATCTCTATAGTTATCCCACTTCAGATGATGTAAGATTAGAGTGAGGAAGAAGAAGAAAAAGATAACAAGACAAACTGACAACATGATGTGAAAGAGAGAGAAAGAGAGAGAGAGAGAGAGAGAGAGAGACAGAGATAAGAATAGGTAAGAACTTTTAACTTTTGCGTTAACCAAGTGTTAATACTTCTAGCAGGAATAGCAGTGAGTATGCATATATGGTAGAATACCATTCTGAAAGCTTCAGTTCCATCTCTATACAATTTAGGCTTAAAACTTGCAGGTGATGACTTGGTATTTCATTCCAGTAGGGTTAATAGAACAAGTATTAGTAATATATGCAAATTAATTCAAATTGATTATATTCATCCTCTAAAAAAATAAAACTGACCTTGCGCCTACGTAAGACATCAATATTCATAGAAGGAAATGGGATGTGCTGTAGAAAAAAAAGTTCCTGAGATGAGAAACCTTTTTTTTTTTCTTTTTTATTATGGTTGAGAAAGGCATGGATGCTACAACATTCTATGAAACTTCCCCTAAAAATGTAAGGTAATGTTACTAATCAGAAAAGAAATATATATTTCCAGAGGAAACAGAGGGATTATTGTGTAGGTGATGAATAGATGAGTGGATAGATAATTAGATAGAAAGATATTTTAAATATACAGATAATATCAGCAAAAATTACTGCAAAAAGGAAATTTGAGATTAAGAAAGGTTCTATTCATTACGTTTTTAATATAGAATTTTAAAGATTAAAGCATTCTGGTCACTCCTTTTTGAAGAAATATAGATATAAATGTTTCCATTACCATTAATGCTACTATATACTTTTTAAAAATTTTATTGCTTTATTCTTTTTTTCTTACTGCATATACAATATTTATAAATATTTTGATTTCTTAAGAGTTTTTCCTAATGCCAACAACAAGCCTATGGATTAAAATATTTCATATTTTCTTTCAGACTGATTGACTGCAATACATAAAATCACATTTCCACCAAAATTATTTTACAAGACATAATCAAACTTTTCTGACACTTGCCATTAAGCATGTTTTTATGTGCAGTATTTGTCCTTTTTTGACTGTAAGTATTGCTCTTAGTAACTACCATTGAATGGGGAATAGAGATAACTGTATGTGGAAGCAGTCCAGATTTATTTTGAGCAAATTCTGATCTGTAGCAGGAGGAAAATATAAGCAGCTTGGAAATTATAAAAAGATGTTATTCTATTTTAATTTTTCTCATCAATTTTATATAGTAATTTGTGAAAAAATTGCAATTGGTTATGATTCCATCAGGTCAATTGCTAATTCACTGCATTTCTAAGAGTGAGAATAACAATAGTGCCATTAACTCACTACAGAACAAATATTGCAAAGGATTTCATTTGGAAAGCATCGGTTGTCATGATAATTTATATCTTCATTAAGATGTTCACTTAACCCAGTTCTAGGTATAGTTTTAGGGAGGCAGACCCACATATCATTCTCAATTAATTTGTTATACACAATTTAGTTATGGTTATAGACAATGTTGAAACATCTTGTTCATAATAAGTGGATCAGAAAAATGAAAGGCACCCACCACACATTTTCTAGACACATGAGGTGCATTTAGTTTGTTGCAATTACTTCAAAATTACAGCATTTATAAAATTCATGTACCACCACAATTTCTTTTGCATATCTCTAAATGTATGCACAGCCTACTTTGAGAATCCCTGAGCTAATCAATACCAGCAAAACAGGTCTTGTTGCAAACTTAACAGTCTGGTATTCAGTTTCAATGAATAAATCATTATCTTTTATTTACCATAATTACATCATTTTTATCCAAATATTAGTTCTAATTTCTTACTAATATACAAATGTAAATTCTCATCAAGCCTTAGCACTACAAACATCAGTAATAACAAAGGTGTTGGCAAGTAATGGCTAATGCTATAACAACCTTTGTTCTCTATGTAAATAAACATGTTTTACTAATATAAGATTGTACAGATTTTTGCAGCTGTTTTAATGAACAAGAGACTTAGGATTTTATATTATTTCAAATTCTATTTATATAAAATTTTGGAGAAACTCATTAAAATTCTCAATAGTCTTCAAATGAATATAAAATTCAATAATGTCCATGTCAAGACATAATTTCATAACTGTTTGTTTTAATATTAAAAATCAGTAGAGTATTATTGTTTACTCTCTTCTTCAACCCAGACATAATATCATCTCTTAGAAGATGGACAGCCAGTACTGATTTAATATAAAATAATTAAATAATGGACTTTCAAGCTATAACAGAAGTTCTATAAAATAACAGCCAAATTTCCTTCAAAATATACTCTGTTATCTTAATAATGGATGCATTAGGTAAATGTAGTCATGGGCACACTATGCCTGTAGGAATAAAAAAAAAATGGGACAATCATAGTTGGAATAGTTTGAATACCTGCTTGATCAGGTCAACTTTCAGGATAAGCAATAGTAACAATGAAATTTTAGGAAATTGCAGCTCCATTTTAACATTTCAATTATCAAATAAGAAGAGGTCAAAATTTAACTCAAAAGAATTAAACCAATTTACTCTGCTTCAGTCTTCTACATCACCTGAATAATATAAATTCATTTACACTTCTGACTTAAGAACATATTTTATATCAGGAATCTCTCCACATCTCCAATTATGTGATATTTTCATTAATGCTGACCCCTTTCAGTGCTAGTAATGCTGAATGTGTACAAATGATTACATAGTTAAAAAATAATTAATTAACAGAATAAATTATCTATCCACAGAAATATGAAAAATGAAATATGGAAAATGTTTTAAGAACTCAAGCATCAAACATTTTATTCATACATTTAACGGGAGAAAAATAAATGTGGGGAAGAAAATTGTTGGCTGAAACCATTTTTGTTGATAAAAGGTGAAAAATATTATCATTCTTGATAATCTACAATATATATTCACAAATGAGGAATATTCCCCAAAATTGAAATAAAATATAATTAGAAGTGTTTAATTATTTACAGCATAATCCAAGATTGAGCTAAATAAATATGTTAAATTATAAAGAATCTGAGGAGAAATGAGGCAAAATAGCTGTGGTATTCAAAATCCATGAAATAATAATTAGCAGATTCACATTGCACATAATGGAACAAGAAAATGGGTTATTTTGACCAGTATAGATGCTACTAGGTTAGAGAAACACAGATAGATTATCAAAAAGACTGCTTTACTCAAGACCAAAAGCAAACTTCTGAAGTGCATGAGAACTGAACAAAGTTTTAAAAAATGAAAATGAAATAAACTAAAACAATAAAATCTCTAAAATAAAGGGATAATGCAAAATAAGAGACAACTTAAAAGGGGATTCTGGGAGGAAGCAGTGTGCTTAGTGATTTAAAAACAGATCTACATAATGCAAACATTTAAGGAGAAATACAAGCACAAGTAAAATGACGTCTACTAAAGGATAACATATCACATGCATAAGGCATGCCCCCATCTTGAAGAAGTATCAGTTATGATATGATCTTGCATAGTCAGATATGATTTTGGGACTGATACAGAAGATAAAATATAATAGTAATACAGCAACGATGTGCTTTACTCTCTACTTTGGATCAGCTTTCAGATAAATCGTACTTTTTTAAGGGAATTTCTTTTTTTCAAAATTACACCCTTTCTTTCTTCTCTTATCTCAGTTACTCTATTGTTATGAGTTTTGGTTTTATCACAGAATATTGCTAAAATGAGATTATTAGTATTAAGATTATGCATGTGCATGTATGTGTGCGTATATATGTATATATACACAAAAGTATTTCTGTGTATCTCTCTCTTTCTCTTTCTCTCTCTCTATCTATCTATCTATCTCTCCCTGTAGTTATATATCATCTTCATCACTTTACATCCTTTTCCCATGCTAACATAGGTTAAATAGGTCTGCCACAGAGTCAAACGCAGTATGACTGATCAAACCATTCATGAGGTTCAACAGCTTGAGATCAGACAACACAGACACTATCTACATTTTTTCATCCAACCAGTGCAGTCATCTCCCTTAGACACTATGGCAGATTCAATTCATCTACTTCCTTTGTTTATGCATGCATGCTGACATTATACAACTAAATGCAGTATGGGATTAGCACTTTTCTTTGTATCCTTCGCATATCCACTGTATTCAGTGCACGTGGCATGCTATAATGCAATATTACACTCTACAAACATCTGTCATAAAACCTGCCCTTCATTTAGAGAGAGAATTCTTTTGTTATCAACTGAATTAATTGTCACTTGAACTTTTTCCACTCCATCCTAACTCTGGACAATATACTTTCACAACACCCGCTTTCTCTGCTGATAAGGTCACCTATGTAAGATAACAACTATTACCAGTGAACCCTCTAGGCTGTTGAAAAATTGCAATACATAAGAGAATTTAGCTAAATTCTAATTTTATTTATTTTTTTTTATCTTGCTTTAACATTCAATGTCATAAATTCTATGATACTGTTTTACAAATGTTTTTTTCTTACAGGAGTGATGCAATAATTTATTGTTTATATGATAGAGAATTCTTGAAGAATGAGTAAAACTATATTATTCACAATCTGTACCTAAAAATGGTTTGAACGTCTATTTTTTAATTGTTACTTTAGTATTAGAGTAGTGTGTTTTGTTATATAAAACAATTTGGTTAGAGAATTAGAGGCAGAATATTAAGTTAGTAGGAGTATAGTGTTTAATATTAATGAGTAGTGAAATATTTATTAATCCTATATGTCAGGAGGATCCAACATAGGTAAAAGTGACTGGTCAATGTGAATTTCAAACAACACAGAAGTTAATCAGTAAATAGAAAATAAAATCACTTTTGGTGAATAGCTAAACAAATGAAATGCATAATCAGAGTTCTTATCAGATATAATGAAAGACTACACAAATTTTTGATTGGCTAAAAGAAATTTGATCGAAAATGTTTTCATGGGATACACTGGATAACTATGTTGAGACTAGAAAATTTGCTCAATAAATCTTTTGGTTGATTAGAATAAATTATCATAATAGTGTTTACTCTCATCACAGATGTATAACCAAAGCTCTGATTTAATAATTAGAAGGGATAACTAGGGTGGTTTTAATTACACAGAAAGAAAAGCTCAGTGTTTTGACTGGTCAAAGAGAATGCTGCAAAAGCTGTTCATTTAACAACAGTGAACAGCTGGAACAGTTTTTGATAAATTCGATGAATATCTTGAGAAGTATTTTGACTGATTATTGTGAAAAATTAAAGCAGTGCTCATATATATATATGCTACAAGAAATAACTAGCACAGTGTTTGCTGTGAATAACATAAATACTTGAAGCTGTATTTGCTTAGTTACAATGAGTAGCTATATCTTTGATTGGTTTAAGTGAACAACAGAATCAACACTGATTGGTTACAATATACAACAGTAGTAATAACATTATCTAGTCATAGTTAACCAAAGCAAAAGTATGTGTTGGTTATGAGGAACTAAAATAGCTATATTAGTAGTAGTAGTAGACTACATTAATATTGATTATTTTTACAATCAACAACATATACAATGTTGATTGGATACATGTGAATTACAAAAGCAATATTCTTTGGTTTTAGTGAAAAAGCTAGACTGGTTACAGAGTGAACTACTTCTAACACAACAGAGCAACAGCGGTGAGATAAAAAGACAAAAATAAAAAGAACACATGTAAATTTTATTTTAACTATCGTTAAAATTTTCATGATAAAATTATATCAAAGTACAACTTAAAGATATTAATAAAAAATGTTTAATATGTAGTAAACGTTACTTATTACATATTTCTGTCAAAAGCTTAACTTATAGTAAACCTAATATTGAATTACAGTTAAGTAGATAATTCTAGAATCAAAACATTATCCAAATTTTTATACACCCATTCTAAACGTCTTTAAAATTGTGTGTGTGTGTGTGTGTG
Source organism: Octopus bimaculoides (assembly GCF_046866305.1). Taxonomy (NCBI): domain Eukaryota; kingdom Metazoa; phylum Mollusca; class Cephalopoda; order Octopoda; family Octopodidae; genus Octopus; species Octopus bimaculoides. The sequence continues at coordinate 152,441,226 of NC_142928.1, forward strand.
TTTGTGTGTGCGCGCGTGTGTGTATATATAGAAGAGAGAAGGGGTATTTCTATGAGATTCTAATTGAAATGGCAATTAGACCTATTTACTATTCCTTTTGACATGGCTTAGCCAGAGAAGGCATGGCAGGATTCATGTTTTTTTTACAGGGCTTCCCACTCTGGTGGAAGAAAGGGAGGAAGTTACCTTCAGACTAGAGACGTGGCCAGAAAGCTTTGTAATACAGTATACTCCACTAAAAGCACTGAAGGGCTACGTGGTAATTAAACCAGGTAATAGATAAGACTGCCATTCAAGAACAGGAAGAGTCATAGGTATTAAAATATTTTTTATTAAGTTACATATAAGTTTCTGATATAGCAGGAATTAGCAAATCCTATATTAAAATCTAATCACACTAAAAACGTCCGTCAATCCACATTTTACAGATGCCTGCTTGCAGATGGAGCTGTTTTGGGGTTTATCCAGAGTATTTCTTTCAATCTTTCCCCAATGAAGCTTACCACACCTGGACACTCCTGGAGAGCAAAACTGTTTACAACTGATGACATACAATAAATTTTAGAAAATTCTGATGAAGTCAACAGGAAGTTGATTGAAACATATCTAGAAAACGACTTGCCAGTTGAAGATAAAAGATTTCCAAGCTGTGATAATAATACACATCCAATAAGGGGACATGGTTCACAAGCTAGAGTCATAGTAGCTAATGTAGTAATGAAACAAATCTTGAATTAAATTTTGAATTGGAAGCAGCTCCAATTATGTATTACATGGTCGTACATACATAGAGTATATGTTTTACTTATATGCCAACTTGCAGCAGGATAGTTTCTTGGGAAAGCTTGATCTTGGAGGGGGTATTCCCTGGGATAGTATCCTGCAGCAAACTGGTGCATAGACAAAACACATACACTATATATGTGTGACATATAATTTTTGAAATATCTAATTAATTAATACTACTCATGCAGTGAGAAGTAAACATTTAGCACAAATATTAATTTAATTTTCTCTTAACAAATATGAATGACAACTATGGATATGTTTCAGTTTTACTGGACCTCCTCAACAAAACGTATCCTTCTCTGTAGTTGCTAGATTAGTGTTAAGAGAATCCCAATAATGTACACAAGTTGGTGTTAAACATTATCATGATGACTGAGGGAAATTACTTAGAGAAGCCTATTGAATGTCATGTAACAATCAAGTTAAGATTATCATACTTATTGTGGGAAGAAAGCAGCATCTGAACCAGATGAACTATGAATCACTTAATAAAACAAGAAACTCACAATTTAGCCACAATGGAAAAGAGAAAATAATAAAGTCAGAACTAATTTATTTTATCTTTTGAGGTAAATGGACAGCGATACATACAAACATGAACACACACACATACTATATGTGTATGTATATATGTGTGCGTGTGTGTATTATATATATAATCATCATCATCATTTAACGTCCATTCTCCACACTAGCATGGGTTGGACGGTTTGACTAGGGCTGGTAAGCTGGAAGGCTGCACCAGAATCCAATCTGATTTGGCATAGTTTTCTATAGCTGGATGCCCTTCTTAACACTAACCATGCTGAGAGTGTAATAGGTGCTTCTATGCGCCACCGGTATGAGTACCATTTGCATGACACCAGTATCTGCCACATCTGTGATTTTGCAAGGCTTGATGGGTCTTTTCAAGCATGATATAATGCCAAAGGTCTCAGTCACTGCCTCTGTGAGGCCCAACACTTGAAAGGAGCTCAGCCACTTTGTCTCCCTGGGGCCTAATGCACGAAAGGAACTCAGCCAATTTCCCTCCGTGAAGCCCAACACTCGAAAGGTGCGCTTTATATGCCACTTGCATAGGTGCCAGTTACATGACACCAGCATCAGCCATGACTATGATTTCACTTGGCTTGATGGGTCTTCTCAAGCACAGCATATCGCCAAAAGTTCTCTGTCACAAGTTATTGCCTCTGTGAGGCAAAAAGTTTCAAGATCATACTTCACCACTTTGTCCCATATCCTCTTGGGTCTACCTCTACAGTTAGAGATCAGCACGCCTTTACACAGTTGTCCTCATCCATACACATCACATGAACATACCAGCATAGTCATCTCTCTAGTACACCATATTCGATGCTCCTTATGCCTAACTTTTCTCTCAAGATGCTTACACTGTTGAACATGCATACTGACATTACACACCCAGCGAAGCATGCTGGCTTCATTTCTTTCAAGCCAATGCATGTTCTTGGCTGCCATGTAGCATATCTGTTCACACACAGGCATCACACAATCTGCCTTTCATTTTAAGAGATAGGCCCTTGTTGCTAGCAAAGGACGAGCTCTCTGAACTTTGACCAGCCTAATCTTATTCTCACAGCTATTCTCTTGGGGCATCCACCTCCACAACTAACTTGGTCACCTAGATAGCAGAAGCTATCTACTAACTCTAGCTTATCCTCCTGGCAGTTGATGCATATTTTCAGTGCTTATTGTACCTGTGCATCTTCCACATACAAAAGCTAATTTCTCAGTTAAGCTTCCTCTGATATTGCTGCACTTTTCTATTCTATGGTATACACCCCACTCCTCACTGAGTGGTAAGAACTTAGCTAAATACTTCTTTAATATACTGGACTCCAACTTCCCTCGTCAACATAAATATTACTCTATCTTTAATAGATCCACCATGAAGCTATCCTATTCCACTCCACACAACTTCGAGTTTATCATAGCAGCCTCTAATAAGCAAAAGCTTTCTCTCTACTATCAAAGCTCACACTGTAACAACTCTAAACACACGAGCGCCCAGCATGTACACAGCTACAGCATTGAACCCTATACGTTAAACCACAACCATAACCCAACCCATCCTACTAACACTACTCAGAATACTACCACAACTTCCATCACCCTTACAGATAGAATAATTAACAACAACGATTGCAATAATAGCAATAATAGTAATAATAATACTAATAATACTAATAACTTAGACCTTTCTAACCTCTCCTCTGACAGTATTACCTTCTCCATTCCTGAAAATAATCTCCAAAATACACCCACTTGTAACTGTCGTCCTGGGTCCATCTACCCTCTACAAACCCACTGTAGAAGATTTAATGTAATTTATAAATGCACCATCCTCAATACATTACACAATTCTACAGCTATATATATATATATATATATATATATATATATATAGGATCAACCATAAATTTTAAACAGTGATATGCAGCTCATCTTAGTTCTTTTAGATATGAGAAACAGTAAATCCACAACGCTCGCCAGTCACATACATCATCTCAAAAATAGAAATATTTCTGAAACTTTTTTCTCTCTTTCTTCCTTTCATTTTCTATTCCTGTTTTAAATTTGACCTATCTCTTCTTTCTCATCATACACATCTCTCCTCCTCACATATATCCACAAATACTACCAAAACATTGAAAGTTTCGATGCCAAAGAGTAATTTGGGATGAAGAAATAAAATTCAATTACAATATTAATAATTAAAGAGGCTTACTAAGTCTATTATATTGTTAAATTAATGCACACATAACAGTGCCATACAGTACAAAAAGTACAATACAATAGGGTATGTAATGTACAGCAGATCTCTATGTGATATCAATGCAGGAAATCAGGTCATATTAATTTAGGACATGATGAAATGCATCACAAATTAGTTTCTCATAACTACAACTTGTTTTTAATTATATTTAGTAATTAAAATTCCACTTAACCATAACATAAGACTAATGACAGACAGATTCTGGGTATAATTTTCTTTTAAAAGACAAGATTAATAATTAGGCATAGATGGATGGTTAAGAAGTATGCTTCACAACCATGTAGTTTAGAGTGCAGTTCCAATGTGTGGAAAGTTAGCAAGTCCATTAATAGATTCAGTATATAGCCCAGGACAACAATGAAGGTAAATGAGTATCTCCTTGCAACATGCCTGATAGGCTGTTAAACTATTTGCTGTTGTCACCTGTGGTCACCATCTTGTTTCTTGTGCCTCAATACAGGGTTTCTTTGACCCAGAGTAAGTTGAGAGGTACAACTGTACACCACAAGTATTTTCATCATCATGTAAGTACCTTGAGAGAAAAGTTGGACCTAAGAAGCATCAGATGTGGTGTGCAAGAGAGATGACTGCGCTGGTATGGTCATGTGGTGAGAATGGATGAGGATAGCTGTGTGAAAAAGTGCCACACCCTAGTGGCTGAGGGAACCTGTGGAAGAGGTAGACCCAGGAAGACCTGGGATGAGGTGATGAAGCACGACCTTCAAATATTAGGCCTCACCGAGGCAATGACTAGTGACCGAGACCTTTGGAAATATGCTGTGCTTGAGAAGACACGGCAAGCCAAATGAGACCATAACCCATGGCCTATGCCAGGGGTGTAAACAGCCTACTTATGTGTACCTTTCTTTCATTGGACACTAAACTCTGCTTGCGAAGACGTGTTGAGGCAAGTGAAATTGAAATTAAAATCAAATTCGATGACAGCACCACACGACTGGCATCTGTGCGAGTGGAGCACTAAGAGCACCATCCGAGCGTGATCGTTGCCAGAGCAGCTGACTGGCTTCAACACCGGTGGCACGTAAAAAGCACCATTTGAACATGATCATTACCAGCGTCGCCTTACTGGCACTTGTGCCAGTGACATGTGAAAAATATTTGAGCGAGGTCGTTGCCAGTGCCGCTGGACTGGCTCTTGTGCAGATGGCACATAAAAAATACCATTTGAGTGTGGCCGTTGCCAGTACCGCCTGACTGGCCCTTGTGCCAGTGGCATGTAAAAGCACCCACTACACTCTCAGAGTGGTTGGCATTAGGAAGGGCATCCAGCTGTAGAAACTCTGCCAGATCAGATTGGAGCCTGGTGCAGCCGTCTGGTTCGCCAGTCCTCAGTCAAATCATCCAACCCATGCCAGCATGGAAAGCGGACATTAAACAATGATGATGATGATGATGATGATGATGATGTCTCTGTGCACTGAATAAGAAAGAAGTGTTTTTGAAATGGATAAAACAGCACCACTGTCAGGTTACTATTTTTCATCTCAATGATCTTAACTCTTTAGCATTCTGATTACTCTGTTCAATGTAATATTCATTTATTCAGACTACCTTATAGATGTGAGATTTTGATGTGATGGTATATATTTACAATGACATTGTAAACTAGGTGTGAGAAACTGGATTGAGCCAGTATGAACATAAAATAGGTAAAATATAAGAGTCAGATAAGGCCAGTTTAAATGCTAATGGGTTAAGGTCAATATCTAAGATACAATGCTCCTTATTGCACAAAAGCTGTTTTGATTTTTCTCCAAGTTCGGGTTGATTGCATCCCACTGATTCAGTATTATACAGCTGTACATCTTTATTTACAATGATACATCTCTGACTTATGCCACAGTTTTGGCACACTGCCAGATTTAGGCATTGGGAAGATGCTAGAGAGGGATTACAAGTCAAGTTTGTTGTTTTACATCTGTACAATGTCTAGCATTATGTCATCAAATTCACAACACAGGCCTCTCTCTCATTTTATATATGTACACACACATTTGGCTCCAGCACAGTTTCCAAATGTTATTTATAAAGCATTAATCAACCAATTGTAATGGTAGAAAACTTGCTCAAGGTATTTCAAAGGGATTGAGTTCAGAAGCATGTGTAAAATTAGCTGCATAAGCCATGCTAGCAACTTTATAAATAAAAATTAGAACACCCCAGCTTGTAAATATTCTATAACAATGCTTTTCCAATATACATAGATCATAAACCAATGGTTGTTCAGTAAAGCATTATGTATATAATGCTATACATATACAAGAAAATATTGTGTGTGTGTGTGTGTGTGTGTGTGTGTGTGTGTGTGTGTGTGTGTGTGTGTGTGTGTGTGTGTGTGTGTGTACACACATACAGAGAGAGAGAAACATGGGCCTCCATCCAGTCAGATTCTGTCAAAGTGTCCAATTCATACCAGCATAGAAAATGGGGACAAATTGATAATGATGATGATACATTATGACGGAAGATAACTGAATACCAACTATGATCATCACTTGTTAATGAGCTTCAAAGTGAAGATAACATTTTAGCCCAGCCAATAATCTGCAGCTTTTGCCATAGCTATAGTATAAACGACTAGTCTCACTTTAATGCAATGCAGAATCATGACATTTGGCATTATACAAGTAATGTTCAATATATTATATATATATATATAGTTTGATTGTTCAAGAGTTCAGTATATAATTTATTTTGTATAGCAATGAATTCAGATACGATCCAGTACATATACTATATTTACAAGAAAGGTCAAAATTGAGAGTGTGAAAATAATATAAAATAATTTAAGACATATTACTGATTTTAGATACTAAAAGTAGGGATTACATTATATTTGGAATTACATTGTACTTGAATAAATATGTCATGTCTAGATTTAGTATGAGAGTTATCTAAATGTATGACAGATTTGTTCTAAGAATATCTAGGAATACCACCACTCAGCGAGTGGGTGGGTGGATAGATTGATGTATGGATGGATGGGTGGATGGATGGATGGATAGTATGTATGCTTAAGAGTAGGTGTTGTTCTTGCTGTTGTTTAGCTCCATGTTGTCTCTGATTGAGGCAACCGAAGATTAAAGACATTGGACAATGTGATCCTATACACCATGTCTTTGGAAAAGATGAGACTGTCAAAACTATGTACAGCTGTGAAAGTATTCAGGCTGTTGTTTAACTTCAGGTCAGTATTGATCAAGACCATCTTGTCTTTTTGTATATCTACAATTACACAGTTGTATGTATCCTTCCAGGTTTTTAAACTTGTCAAGAGTAATTTGGTTACTCTTTCTAGCCTGTCAAATGACTGCATAGAAGCTCCCTCATTAGCTTTTCCTTAAAAGTGCAAGTATGCATGGGTGTACAAATGCTACTGCACTATTTAGATGTTTCTTACTATGTATGTTTATGAAATGTATGCATGGACATGATTACATAGAATGATTATTATCCATTTATTATATAATTGTGTAGGAGGATATAATTGTGTATATATGTGAGCTTGTGTTTATGAGTACAAAGGTATATGTAAGACTGTGTATGAGCATGTACATATACTTGTACATATTTGTGAGAGCATACATTCATGTGTTGTATATTAGTATATGTGTCAGAAGAGGCAGCTATTGTGTGGGTGTGAATACAAGCAATCTCCTTGTCAGACACTTTAACATTACAAGCAACAAAACCACAACTTGAAGAAAATGTCAACATAGTTCTAGAGTCTAAACAGTCCAAATAAATGCTATTTCTAGCATGGTTCTTAATTTGATCCAAAAATCAATAGCTAAATATTTCTCAACATCAGTATGATATTTAGTTGTTTAGTTGATTTAACGATCTTGGCTAAAACACTGGATTTGCCCACACAGGAAAAAATATTGATTGCAAGCACAGACACAAGGATTCAAATTTTGGGAGGAAAGCACAATCGATTAAGATCAGCCCCATTTCCACAGAAGAGTTTTGTTTTATCAACCCAAGATGATGAAAGACAAAGTTAACCTTTACACAGTTCAGACTCACCATATAAAGGGCTGTAACTTTTACACAAAACATTTTGTTTGATGTTCAACCAATATTTGTCAATCTCAGAAATAATATTGATTTCTTACATTAGCACAAGCCCATAAATGTGATAGATGGGGGTGGCTATAGTTGACTGAATGAATCCTGCTATTTGACTGATATTTATTTTATCAAACTCTGATGGGTGAAATGTGAAGTTAGCTTGGGCCAGATTCAAACTGCTAGCATAGTAAATATTGCCAAACATTTGGTCTTGTATGCTACCATTTCTGTAAAGCCACTTGTCAAGCCATACATTTCACTGATGTTAGATTCCAGTTGCAGGAGGCAGAGACTAAGAACTGCGAAAAGACTAATTTGGCACATCACATGGAATAGGGAAATAAGTTAAGTTTGATAAGAGACAAATTATAAGAGCATGGAAGTACACCTGTCATGTGTGTGTGTATGTGCGTGTTTGTGTGTACAAATAGATATACGACTGCTACTGTTAAGTTCAGAGCAATATGAAGATTATCAGAGTATTGTCTACTTCGAGTATAGAATCTACTATTTCTAACATATCATAATCATCATCATCATCATTTAGCAACTGTTTTCCATGCTAGCAGCGGGTAAGACAGAGAGCTGCACCAGGATCCAGTCTGTTTTGGCTTGGTTTCTATGGCTGGATGTCCTTCTTAATGCCAACTACTCCACAGAATGTACCGGGTTGTCTTCTACATGTCACTAGCATGAGTGCCTTTTACATGTCACAGGCACTGACCATGAACACGATTTCACTTAGTTTGGTGTGTCTACTCAAGCACAACGAATCACCAGAAGTCTCAGCCACTTGTCATCATGTCCATGAGACTCAACATCTAAAGATCACATTTTGCCACTTCATCCCGTGTCTTCCTGGGTCTATCAAGCTACAGTAATTAAAATATATAACCAGGGATACTTTACAGCTCCTTTAAACAGCAATGATTTAGCATTAATTTATAAGCAAAAGGCACAAAATATCTGGAGTCAATCAATAAGGGCTGGGATCAAAGTCCATTATACAATTCTCTAACTGAGTTATTGGTAATTGTCAGCAAAGCCACAGCTAGTCAAGTAGTTCCTATCCTGCACACTATCATTCACACTGTACTGTGTACATGGCCAAGACAGTTGACCCTCACTAACTGAGTCCAACAAACTGTAAGCAGACATGATGAAGATGTAAAACCAATCATGGGAAGCAATCAGAATGACATTAACTTTGTAACACTGCAATACAATCCTACAGTACAGTACATACAGTACACTAGTGGATGGGTTAAAGATATCACTCAGCCTTTTAAGACTCAAAGACAATATAAGGTCGAACTTCAGTCAATCATGACACATCTCAATAATGATGTTGGTTCAAAAATAAATAATAATGATTTATATGCATATATATATATATATATATATATATATATATATATATATATACAGACACATACATACACACATCATCATCAACATTTAACATCCGCTTTCTATGCTGGTTTGGGTTGGACAGCTGTTGTGGCATGGTTTCTATGCTTGGATGCCCTTCCTAACACCAACCACTTTACAGTGCGCACGCACACACACACACACACACACACACACACACACATACACATAATCATCATTTTCATTTGGTGTCTGTTTTCCCTACTGACAAGGGTTAGATGGTTAAAAAGGAGCTGGTAAACCAGAGAACTGCACCAAGCTCTGTCTACTTTGGGAAGGTTTCTATGGTTGGGTGCCCTTCCTAATGGCAACCACTTTACAATATGTATTGGGTGTTTTTTTTACATGATACCAGCACCTGTGGGGTCACCAAGTAAGTTATAAGACAAAGACCACTCTTTGTAAACATACACACATCATTATTATTCTAGTTGCTTTGTGCAGTAATTAAATAATCAGATTATTCAGTGTTTCAGAAAGTCCATCTGCTGTTGGCCAACATGCTACTCTAATTTCACCAAGCTCCGGTTCTGCACACAAAACCCAAAGGAATTTATCTGACACATCAAGTGATATATGTAGCTTCTCACCACACAGTGGAATAACTATTCTTGTTTGCTAATAAACTTGCACAAAACATTGATATACAGATTATCAACCAGGAAATTTTCAATCAATGAGAGAACATAGTTGCACAGATGTGTTGGAAAGGCACTGGATATTTAGGATTAAAAGTTCAAATTTCCATCTCTTGATAATACATTGGGAGATAATACCAGCTTCAAAGTAAGCTACATAGTTACTACAAAGTAATTTATAAATTTTGTTGGGATACAATGCAAATCTCTTCCATGCATTTATCCATTGCCCAGTAATCACCTGCCTATGAGCTAACATTGAACAATCCCCGTGCCTTCTTGTAGATAAGCATATCCAATAAGACCAGTAGTCAAGTCACAGGTGATTCCAGGTGCATTTAGGAAGCTTAATTCATCGTAGAGACTGGGTGACATAGTTGTAGTAAAAGTAGTGGTTACAAAATGTAGAAGAGGTCAGGTTGTTGACCTAATTCATTACAAGGATTATAACACACAGATTACATTTGCAATCATGGCAAAAACGTTTTAATAACTATGTAGGAAAAGGAAGGTGGGATGGATAAAGGGGAGAGGTTAAGCTTCAATAAAACTTGCTTCAACTTGAAGAGAGAGAGAGAGGGAGAGAGAGAGAGAGAGAGACATCTTTGGAGAATTTTATGAAATGTGACATTGTCAAGTATGGGGTGGGTGAATAATTTGACTTCCAATCTACAATATATGTAGTGTAAATTGAATGGGTGGGGAGTGAGCTTATGTTTTGATCTGTCTTAAAGTTTGTCAAGGTTCCAGAGTTCTCAGACCTTTTTCAATGCCTGCATGTTTTTGTTTATTTTTCTTTTTTTATATATATTCTATTAAGTTGCACACCCTTATACATAATTTATATTTTATAAATTTAAATTTTAAATATTCACTATCAGCAATTAATTTTGTATTTGTTTGTTCATTTGGAATTGTGAGAACAAAGATTATTATTATTATTATTATTATCGTTGTTGTTGTTATTATTATTATAATTTATTAAGGTTTGCTCTACAGTCAGGTTAGTTTTGTTTCAAATTTTCAACTGATAAGTGTCAAAAATAGAATATCTTAAAGTAGATTAAAGTGATTTTTTAAAGATTTTGTTCCTATTATTATTATTATTATTATTATTATCATTATTATTATTATTATTATTATTGTTGTTATAATTTTTATTTCCTAAAATTTCTTCTGCTAAAAAAAAAAAAAAAAGAAGAAGCTGTTGGGTGAATAGAGAAACTCAGTTTCCGATAACAAAGTACCTGAATGACACTCGTCAACTGTCCCAGTTTCATTTTGAGCAATGCAATTTCATCCATAACTTGTGAGAATGTATCAGCATCAATGAGCACTACCTCTTTGCCATCAACAACAAATGATGTCACCTCAGAGTTAGCAGGCAGACACAGAAGTGATCCAGCTGTGCTTGAACTGTCACCTTCCCTGTAAACAGAAATGCAACAATTGTTAGAGTTAACAGCCAATAATACAAGACAATAAAAGACAATTTTACATCTAAAATCCAAAGTAACATATCATTTCCATATTGATTTCAACTATTATCACGTCTCTTTTATGCTTTTAATTTCTATATGAATCATAAGCCAACAATGCAGTCTCCTAACTTACTAGATGAAGCAACCAAATTTCCCTCAAAGCACACAAAAAGGCTGACTGGCCATAGCTGATGTCTTTAACCACAAGTAGACTGATTTGATCAGAGATGACATGAGGATAAACAACAACTACAGCAGCCAATGTTTGGAGTTAAAAAGAGAAGTTTTTATGACCTAATTTGTCTAGTTCTAAGTTAATATTATTCGAGGGGCACAACTCATCATAGTAAGCCATATAACTGACATACATGTCACATTCACTTTTAATGTATTCATATATATGTGGTAGAATCAAACTGATTTTCTTTTTTTGAGAGAGAGAGAGAGAGAGAGACCATTCAGCAGTTTAACCCTTTAAATAACAACCCACCTGAGAACACCCCTGGTTCTATGATACAAGATTCTTTTAAAGTGATCCAAGTACAAAACTTCCATCAAAATTTCATGTTGATACATATTCCATGTACTAGTGTGATGACAGTTATTTTACTAAATTTTTCATTATTTCCAGTGTTAATTAAAACAAAGACAGTGCACTGCCTTGGTAATATGGTACCAAGTAATAAAGATGTTACTGCTGCAAGAATGACGTGAACTTCAGCGCACTTTGTCTGTTAGACCAGACACCTCTGTATGAGTTAAACATACGAGGGGAAGTCAAAAATTATCCGCACTTTCACTATAATATATCTTTACTACTGTCACACTGCCTTCTGTGCATGCATGATTATAGTTGGTACTATTGTGGTGACGTGATCAAAGTTTGAGCCTGATCACGCCATTTTTCTTTCAGGCTTTACAGAGTAAGCATGGCCGCTCCAATAGCAATGTGCACCAGAGAAGAACAAAGAGCAGTAATGGTGAACCGGTTCGCTATTACTATCTCTCAAGCTTGCTGAATCTTCTGGCGTCCTGCTCCATCTTCTTGCATCATGCTTGTCCAGCCACTCTTAAACTTCTCGATCCACTCATACACACTATTATGTGATAGAGCGCTGTCCCAGTATTGTGCCAAAAGCCTCCGATTAATTTTTAGCACTTGACACACCTTTCGATCAAAGAAATCGGATCACTACTCTTTGTTCTTTGGTGCACATTACAATGTAAGCATGGCTGCTTCACTAGCAAAGCCAGAAAGAAAAATGGCACAATCAGTTTCAAACTTCGATCATGTGATCACAATAGTACCAACTATAAGCATGCATACACAGAACACCTCATATGGTATTGACAAAAGTTTTTTAAATTAGGATTATTAACCTTTTAGCATTCACATTATTTTGTCATAGGCAATGCTTATTGATTGACATTCTTTTGAATTAACGATTCATTATTTTGCGGCTTTGAGATTTTGATGAGTTAACTCAATGTTTAGAACAATATTGACCAGTTTCAACATAGAACAAGTAGAATATTTTGGTTGGATATGGCCAGTTTAAATGCTAAAGGATTAAGAGTAATACACTAAAACCACTTGTCAATTCTCTACAAGAATGGTAAGGAATACATAATGCCTTATTCAACACACACAACAGTAATATTGTCAGTAACAGTGGTACATTAACTTGTTAACTGCCATGGCCTGTTACTGGAACTTATCAGTGATGCCACATATTTCATGCGATTATACTACATACTGTTTAATTACAATGAAATATAATTATTTTGTATTTTCATAATATTTCATAATTAAACTCTAATATTTAGCACTCATACTATTTAAATATCATTGAAGCCAAGTCAATACAAAATAAAATATTTTCTAAAATTATGAAAATGTACCACTGGTGGTGCATATGGTGGTTGTGTGAAGCTTGTGATGAACTAACAGTGGTACATGTGGCAGTTAACATGTTATGTAATAATACTTTTACTGATAGTCCTATGCCTTATCTAATCAGGGACTCTAGAGCTTTTCAGTAACTGTAGCAGGATGAAAAGAGATTAAGCATCCCACTTGTCTTCAAATATGTGCACTGATTGTGAGCAAACATCACCGTTTATACAAATAGTGTCATTTTTTTCTATTCCTTAGACTAAGAAAAATATTACCTTGCTTGAAAATATGTGAGGATTGGTGAAACGGAAAAACATCTGACTGTAGCAAAATAGGACTCAGCAACAGTTTTCTTGGACACATACAAGTCAGAAAAAGTTTATGATGATGATGGTGAAGAGAAGTGATGATGATAATGATGATTATGATGATGATGATGCATAAATAAGAATTCAATGCATCTATGATAAACTTGTAAGCGGTACTTCAACAAAAACAAAATTCATAATTTCTCCCCTTTTTCAAATCCCAACACAAGACTACTTAAGTTCCAGTCTTGAGCTTAAAACTTGCACTTTAGATAGATAACACAACAACATCTAGGCACAAATAGGGTATAACTACATAATATGAGTTAATATGAAATACACCAAAGTTATAAACATTTAAATCATCAAATCTAACAATCACTATGCACTGCATCATGCCAGAACACACAACACACTTCCAAACACTATGTGAGCCAACATACACACAGATATACATGCATATATTTATGCATAAAAACATACATACATACATATATACATCATCATCATCATCATCATTTAACGTCCGCTTTCCATGCTGACATAGGTTGGACAGTTTGACTGAGGACTGGCAAGCCAGGAGGCTGCACCAGGCTCCAATCTGATCTGGCAAGGTTTCACATATATCATATATACATACATGTAGGTTCACACATTTCTACTTATATAAATATGCATACTGATATACATACATGAACGTGCACACACACATACACACACACACACATAGATAATTTGGACAAATACGTATAATTCGATTAGTGTATTTAAATGTTGAGTAGAGCACCAGCACAGTTTAGGCTACCTATTGTCATCTGCAATTGTGGTACACTTCCGTTGGATCTAGTTCAGGAACTACGCAGTAGCAGTTAGGGTAATAGCATTAATTAATAGTAAGAGATGGATTTCATATTAGACTTTTATCAAAAGTCTAATACGAAATCCATCGCCTACCATTAATTAATAATATATATATATATATATATATATATAAACACACACACATACACACACACACAAAACAGGCATGTATATATATAGACACATATGTACATGGCATGATTTCATGCAAATTGCATTACAAATGACCAATATTTAGTACGCATACTCCTGTTTATTTGCTGTCCTCATCTCATTTGGTGTGAATCCACAGTTTGGCTAAGACAAAGAGTACAAGTCAAAAACAAAACAAAACAGGAGAAACTGTTTATAAGATTGTTTATAAGTTTACACTATCTTATATATATTTCATCAGCATCAAATAATATAAACTACATAATCAAAACATACTGTCATTTGAAAGATGGTTGCTATCCTGCAATCTTATAAATAAAGGTTACACATCTTTGAAGATTTGACGGTACATTTTTATTATATAATTTACATCATTATATAATTTATAATTCTTTGTTAGTGAAACACATGTAAGAAGGTGCAACTAAATATATTATAAACGATCTTAATTGTTATGTTCTGTTTAATATATATATATATTCTTTTATTCTTGTACTTATTTCAGCTATGTGTTTGCAGTCATGCTGGAGCACCACCATGAAGACACACACACTATGTGGTAGAAAGTTTGCTTTCAGACATGGTTCTAGGTTCAATCTCAGTGAGTGTCACCTTGGGCAAATGACTTCTACTCTAGTTACAAAGCCTTGTGAGTAGATTTGGAAGATGGAAACTGAACAATGCCCATCATGTATACGTATGTGTGTATAAATATATATGTGTGTGTCTTTGTATTTGTCCCAGCATTGCTTGACAACCAGTGTTGGTTTGTTCATATCCCTGTAACTTTGCAATTCAGCAAGAGTTTAACAGAATAAGTACCAGGTTTAAATAAGAAATACTGGGGTTGATTCATTCGACTAAAACTCTTGAAGGTGTTGCCCCAATATGGCCACAAACTAATGACAAACAAGTTAAGAGATTAAAGAAAAATAAATATATAAATATATATGTATGAATGTATGTATGTATGTATGCATGTATATATGCATTGAAGAGCTAATGATAGATTCTTCTAGTGTAAAAAGAATCTATCATGCAGTGGAAAGGGAATGATTAAAGTGTGTGTTAGAGAGAGAGAGAGAGAGAGAGAGTAATTCAAATGAAAAAAACAGGCATATGCACAATACACACATGTGAACACTGATGGTGCACAAATACATACTGTGTATGTATATTTGAGAGTGGGGTACATGTATATGTATACATGTGATTAGCACTTGTATGTGTATGTGTATGTGTATATGTGCCAGTAAGAGTTGTTTGAATTTCTCTCACTCTCTCTCTCTCTCTCTCTCTCTCTCACTGTTTACCGAACAATTTTCTATATGCATCTTCACGCAAATTGTCAAAGATTGAATATCTAGCTATGTATTTTATTATCTATATCTTAATAACTGCATTTTATAACTTTCTTCATAACATGTGTACACCAGCATGTCCCAGATAGTTTCCCCAACTATCATAAATGCTGAAGGTGCATTCACAGAATAATTTTATAAGAAAGCAGAACAAGAGCATAAATTTTTATTAAAATATATTTGGTTTCTGCTATATATATATGTAGGAGAATTCACGAAAAAACAACAGACACATATATATATGTGTGTGTGTGTGTATAAATACATACATGTATATACACACAAACACACATATATATATATACACATACATATTTATATCCATATACACACACGTTTATATACATACATATACACGTTTATATACATATACACACACGTTTATATACATATATATACATGTTTATATACATATACGTATTATATTTATACACACACATACATATTTATATGCACATACACACACATATGCATACATTTATATACACACACACTTGTGTATTTTTGTGTGTGTGTGTGTGTGTGTGTGTGTGTGTGTGTGTCTCTGTGTGTTTGTCTGTGTGTGTGTATTTATTATACATATATTTACAAACAAATAATTCTTTATAGAATATTCACTTTCCAATAATCAAAGGTGAGAGCTACTATATGAATTTCAATTTTTTGCAATGTTTATAATTAATTTCTTTTGTTTTGATCAGGCTCCATCATTGGATTTTCATATTTTTCTTTCATCTCCACAAATATCAAAAAAGGATATTTTTCAAGAAATAGAGCATAGAGTGAGCAAAATAAAGAGAGCAAGAGAGAGAGAGAGAGGCGGGGTTGCAGGCGAAATATATTCTAAAGCATGATTATTAAAAGATTTGAATATAAACATGTTTACTTAATGAAATGAGATGTTGAAGTAACCAACACATCATCTCCCCTTCTCACACTCTCTCTTTCTCCCATCCTCTCTTATTCTTCCCTACTTACTGTACCATTATTATTATTATTAATAGTAGTAGTAGTTGCAACATTATTTAGACGGTGGGCTGGTAGAATCGTTAGCATGTTGGACAAAATATTTAGCAGTATTTCGCCTGATGCTATATTCTGAGTTCAAAATCTGCCAAGGTCGACTTTACCTTTCATCCTTTCGGGGTCGACACATTGGGGGGTCACTGTAGTTGACTCATCCCCACCTTTCCCAGGCTGCCCTTGCGGCAAAATTTTGAAATAATAATAATATTAATAATAATGATAAGTAGTAGTAGTAGTAGTAGTAGTAGTAGTAGTAGTAGTAGTAGTAGTAGTAGTAGTAGTAGTAAGGTGGTGAGCTTGTAGAATTGTTAGCATGCTGGACGAAATACTTAGCAATATTTTGCCCATTGTTACATTCTGAGTTCAAATTCCACCAAAGCCAACTTTACATTTCATCCTTTCAGGATTGATAAACTAAGCACCAGTTGTGTATTGGGGGTCGATGCAATCAGCTATCGCCACCCCCAAATTTCAGGCTTTGTCCCTATAGTAGAAAGGATTAGAATTATTATTAAGGCCCATATATATATAATTATATTTATATATGATGCCCATATATAAATAATTATTATTAAGCCAGCAGAATCATTAGTATGCCAGGCAAAATGCTTAGAGGTATCTCGCCCATCACTATGTTCTGAATTCAAATTCCACCAAGGTTGACTTTGCCTTTCATCCTTTCAGGGTCAATAAATTAAGTACCAGTTGCGTACTGGGATCAATCTAATTGACTTGACCCCTCCGCCAAAATTTCAGGCCTTGTACCTATAGTAGAAAGGATTATTATTATTATTATTATTATTATTATTAAGGCAGCAAGCTGGCAGAATTGTTAGTGCACCAGACAAAATGCTTTAGCAGCATTTCTTTCAGCTCTTTAGCCTCAAGGTTTAAATACCACTGAGGTCATCTTTACCTTTCCACTTTTTGGGGTTGATAAAATAAAGTACCAATTGAGTACAGGGGTTGGTGTAAAATTAACTGAAACCCTCCCTCTAAAATTACTGGCCTTGAGCCAAAATTGGAAGCTATTAATATTATTGTCATTATGATGGTGAGCTGGTAGAACTTTTAGCATGCTGGGCAAAATGCTTAGTGACATTTCGTTTGTTTCTACGTTCAGGATCAATAAAATAAGTATCAGTCAAGTATAGGGGTCAATGTAATCAACTAACACTTCCCCACAAAATTTCGGGTCTTGTGCCTAAAGGAGAATATTATTATTATTATTATTATTGTTGTTGTTGTTGCTGTTGTTGTTGTTGTTGTTGTTCGCCTTAATTCATAGAAGCTGCACCCAAGTCTCAAACAGAGAGGTCAAGGCACAATGGTTTTGCATCTACAGATGCTAACAAGTGAGGTGCAATGCAATAGAGAAAACTGATGCTCGTATATAAAAAAGTCTTCTCGATTATTCACCCAGCCACCCTTATATATTGTACAGAAGCCACACATCATCTTTATAGAAAGATACATGTGCCTATCCCTCCATCATACTCTACCCTCTCGACACATACCATAAAGCTGCCTCTCTCTCTCTCTCTCTCTCCACAACTACAACCTCATTCAGTTGAGTAAGATTTTTCTTTGTCTTGCAAATTACTTGAAGACCTCAGAAGTAGTGGTGCCCTGAAAATAGCACCCAGTACACTCTGCAAAGTCACTGACATCCAATCTGTAGAAGCCATGACAAAACAGACACTGAAGTTCAATGTAGCCCTTTGGCTAGTTGGATCCGGTCAAGCCATCCAACCCATGCCATCAGAGAAGACAGACATTAAATGATAATATATATATATTTATTTTGTGAGTCAAGTTTCACATTACTGTAGTTTTTGAGCAGGAATCATATACTCTACACATATTGAACTCTCACTCGACAACAAAATTCAATGACTGTGTGTGTGTATGTGTGTGTGTTTCTCCACCATTTGACAACCAGTGTTGATATGTTTGATTAACACTACAAAGCAATGCTATGGCATAATTGCAGTCCAATGATAGAACAAGTATGAGCATGTGTCCATGTGCGCGCACACACACACACACACACACACACACACACACACACACATATATGCAAATGCATATGTGTAAATATAAATGTATATACATGTATGTGTGTGGATGCATAGACTGTGAACATGTCTATGTTCAAATCTGATCATTTTTATTAAATATTTTTCATATTATTAATTAGACCTTTACATTCAGTTTGGAACACTATCATTCCTAAATCCATTAGTCCATTAATGTATCAAAGGTATTTCAACACCCTTGGAATGAAATGATTGTTGAACAGTATGTTTTCACACACTTTGCTTTGGATCACAAAAAATGGGGAAAGTGTTGGTGATTTTTGTTGTTTTTGACGAGCATTTAAAAATTATTCAACAGTTAAGTCTGATAGTTTTTGGGGTTTTTTTTTGTTTTTTTTTTTGTTAATTTCATTTGTGATTTACCTGTGTGATTATGTTGTTTTTTAGGTTTTATTTTCTGTTGAATATTCTCAATATTTGTGTAATCCTGTATAGAACTTTACTGATGATGATGTTCCTAACTATTGTATTTTTATCAAGTTGTTTACCATGCATTTCATTGTAGCATGTTACAATGGCTCTGTTTAAACGCAGTCATTCAAGTAGTGTTGAATTTAGCAGTTTGATTCATGAAGTTTACAATTTTCATGTTTGGAACTGTAAATTTCCTAAGTATTGTCAAAGTATTTTCTAGAATTCATTGGTTTGTAATTTTGAATTAATGAGATTTTCCATGATATGTGCCAAGTAAAAAGCATTGTTGTAAGTGCTGGTGCCACGTAAAAAGCACTGGTGATGATGTCACATAAAAAGCACTCAGTACACTCTGTAAAGTGGTTAATGTTAGGATGGGCATCCAATTATAGAAATCAAGCCAAAACAGACTATGAAACTTGGTGTGGCTCCTGGAGCTGTCCAATCCACACCAGCATGGAAAATGGATGGTAATAGATGATGATAATATTCTAATGGTGGGTTTGTGGTTAGAAGTGATACATATGTCCACTTGACCTGTTTCATCAGTCATGTCAGTAACAAAAACATTATAAAAAATGATAACAAAAAGTTTAGCGACTTATTTACAGGTAAAGAGTAACAAGTACTGCCATACTTGCAATAAGTAAAATTTGGTGAATCGAGAGTAAGCTTTAAGTAGCTCAGCATGAACTAAATAACACCCTCTATATTGTAATCCAACAAGTGAAACAACAACAATCCTTGGACATTACTGTATCATGTCCTAACACGGCTGCTCAATTTGCACAGTATGAAAGTGATTAGGATCACAAAATCCCCTTCAATGGGGCACCAGTCTGTCATTGGCCACTTATCTGAAGCTAAGTGACTAGAGCAACATGAATTGAAGTGTTTTGTTCAATAACACAATGCACCCATTGGACCAGGAATTGAAACCACAATCTTGCAATGAGTGCAACACTCTAATCACTAGATCACATGCTTTCACTAAAACAAAATTATTACATTGCAAAATATATAGCAGACTACAAGACAGTCCAAAATATTTTTTAAATTACAACAATACACCATTTCGAGCGTGGCTGTCGCCAGTACCCGCCTGACTGGCTCTCATGCCGGTGGCACGTAAAAGCACCCACTATACTCTCGGAGTGGTTGGCGTTAGGAAGGGCACCCAGCTGTAGAAACTCTGCCAAATCAGATTGGAGCCTGGTGTCGCCTCCTGGTCCACCAGTCCTCAGTCAATCGTCCAGCCCATGCTAGCATGGAAAGCGGACGATAAATGATGATGATGATGATGATGATGATGAACAGTATAAGTGAAAATTAAACTCATTGAATAATCTCATGTTAGCTAGCTATCACTTTATAATATTATTAGAGTACCTTTTTAACACCTTCCAGCTGAAGAAGCATGTTAAAATCTTTACGTGCATAAATAGTACAATAATCTTGTACTAGATTTATGAAGGTAGCCCTCATATCTGTTTTATACGAAATAATCTTGATTTGTTTCAAATCCATTTTATAGCTAGTGTGCATGTGCATACACACACACACACTATCCATATAATATGCACTTGCATTTTGGTGTGAACTGATATTAACATAAATGCATTGGTTGCTTGTTAAATTTTGGAAGGCTGTTATTACCATTTCTTCTGAAGATGCCTGCAATCAAAAACTTATAGTTCCTAAAATAACTGTAGCTCGCTTTCATGGGCTTAAGAATGTCTTATTGATATTGAATATACTTAAGATTTCAGGAGGATTAAACCAAGTGATGTTACCATGCTATCTTGACAACAAATTCTTCAGTAAGGAGTTGGTTTACAGTGCTAATATGAAGATTAGCAGACTACACTCAATGCCTTTTTTTTTTTTAGAATTAGTAGAACATACCTTTCAGAACAGGTATAAACAGTACACATTTTTTTAAGGTATCCACAGAATGAAACAACATCTGTTTCACAAGAGATCTTAAGACTGATTTATAAAGGGATCACAAACTTTAAGACACTGTGGTCATTGTTTTAATTCACCAGTGCATATTCTGAAGGATCTAGATTATGTTGCTTTTACACCCTTGTAAAATTCCTCATATTAACCCCTAGATTTAACTTGATGTCTAGGAAAACTCTTTTTTCTTCATACGTGGATAAAGAACTTGAATTTGGTAATTAAATCATTTTTGCTTTATTTCATTGAAGCATTGATTAGTTGTTTTTCCTGTCCTGTTAATATACATGTCACTGTCCACCTCAACATTTTTTTTCCTTCATTCTTCCATTTTTTTCCCTTTATACAACTGTAACTTTCTCTTTATCACTTATCTCAACCATCAACACTCTGAATATATTTACAATTTCCTCACCATTGTCTCTTTCTTGATTCAGTCAATTACTTACATAATCACAAACCATGAACTTTCTTATTCACTTCCACACTCCTCACATTTCTCTACAATTCTACTGTAGCTAATTGTATTAAACTTTCAGTGTAGTCCAGCAAGCAATCTTCTAACTACCTCTCTTTCTTTTCTAACAACTTTTTCTCTTTTTCTTTATACTTCTTTACATTTCTGTATCCTTTTCTTCCTCTTCTCTTACTCCACCCTGTTTTCTCTTCCTCCCTGCCTTCTTTCAAGTATTGCTTCCTTATATTGCAGTTTTTCTTGCTCTATCACTTTTATTTCTAGTTTTATATCTAAATATCTTCTCAAACATTGAATATTATGAAATTTCAAATATTAGAATCTCGGTATACAGAAACTTTATGTTGACTAAATACACAGCACATGTATAAGCTGTAATCTATAATAAAACCTTTAGTTGGACCAAAAATAGCAACAGGAATTTCAGAGCAAGAACAGTGCAAAATATCAGTTTACTTTCTCATACTACATAAACACACACACACACAGACACACACACACACACACACACACACACACAAATAGTAAAAATGGCTGAATGCTACAAATATAAAGAAAAGCTGATACATAAAATTTTATCAATTGATTTTCAAAGGATTGTCCTTAAGTAAATATATTGCAGATTTGCATTCTTGCAGTATTAAATTTCTTCAGATTGTGAAAAACAGATTATAATATCCTTTCTGAGAATTAATGTTTAAAGATGAAAATTCAGCATCAAATATTTTTTATAAAAAATTTAAAAAATATACAGGAATTAAAAATTAAAATTTATGAAAATATTTACGTAGAAGTAAAGAGCATAAATATGGAAAGAGTTTTCATCTATATAATGCTATGAATTATCTAAATAACAAAGATGCTTGCGGCAATGTTGCTTTGCTAAGAATGGATGTACAAAATTAGTTAAAAAGATGATACTAATAAACTCAAAAATAACAAAAGTGCCATGAAATATACAATGATAAAACCCACCATTTAATATAACAGCAAAACTACTGTTAAATTTCACTAAGTTATTTACCAAACATTTATACTCCTTCAGAAATACAATAAAATTTTTAAGAATACCATTAAACATTCATATTCTACTTATCAAAGTTTACATACGTACTTCTCATACATGCATAAATTCAATACATAAACCAACATCCAATCCTTTTAGGTGTAAATGTAGCTGTAATAACGTCATGTGTTCACTGGATCTCAATTGTCTTGAAAGATGCACTCTACCAAAGTCAAACAGAGACCCATAATACATGTGTGTGTGTGTGTGTGTGTGTGTGTGTGTGTATGTGTGTGTGTGTGTGTGTGTGTGTGTGTATGTGTGTGTGTGTGTGTGTGTGTGTGTGTGTGTGTGTGTGTGTGTGTGTGTGTGTGTGTGTGTGTGTGTGTGTGTGTGAAGCTCGTGTCAAACTCCTTTAAAACTTGCTACAATCAACATACATTCATTCAGAAATAAACAATAAAAAGAACAACACCTTTCATTTGGGATATGAAAACAAGAAACAATTCAATAACAAGTGTAACATAGATCTGGGCTAAATCCTACAACTCTAGTGAGAAAAAAAAAAATCATGTAATCTATGTCTTATAGAAACTTATAAAATATTCTCGGTAAAGTCATCAACAAATGTTCTGAAAGAATATCTTCATGTCAAAATAAATATATTAAACTCAGATATTTTGAGCACACAATATATCCTAAAAACACATCACTTCATCTTATTTGTCTACAAGTTCTTCACTCAGTCAACTTCAAGTAATTTCAATACCTATAGCACTACATAATTTTAAATGTAAACTAACCATATCTAGCCCTTCTTAAGCAAATATTCATATCAATATAGAACTTTTAGTGTTATTTATGAAGCTTGTAAGTTAAGTAGGTAGTCTGAATTTGTTGAGATTAGGAGATTCCGCATGACTAATTACATAGTAAACGTAAACTAAAACAAGCTTTCAGTTTTTCTCCCAAAATGGTTTTCAAAGCCTTCTTTATATTTATTCAAAAGTTTCAACAATTATCAACACCAGTCATCTAATTTCTATGGACAGTATATTATTTCATACCTTTTAATACCAATGTTATATTTTTGTAAACTTTTAAGCATTAAGAAAAGAGAAATGATGACTAGATTCCATTTTTTAAAAGCTGAAGAAATTTATTTAACATATACCTGAAAGCAATACATTTAAAATAAAATTTTTAAGTTTTTCAATATTCAACTTATTAGCTTCTCTTTGTAACTAAATAGGAGGTTGACAATTTATCATCCACTTTTAACAAATATTTGAATATAGTTTAGTTTTTTAATATTTTCACCATTTAATATAATGAGTACAAAGTATGTCTAATTGTAATGTTGATAAACCAGTTGATATTTACACCTACCAACTAAATTACAAGATGACAGTGATGACACATGAGTTAGAACCAAATGCCTGAGTTCATGATAAAAAAGAAAAAAAATACCTAAATCCTTAATGATCAAAATAACAAGTTAATTAAGTTAGTGTTAATAAATTTACTATAGTGAATAACTAAATAAATATATAAATCACATATGAATCAATAAGAGAGCCTCTGTGTGATTGCTTGTCTACTAAAAAAAAAGCAACCAAATCTTCCTAAAAATCACACTTTACCACCTTAAGTATGTTAGGCCTCATCCTAGTCCTAGATATACTGTGTCTAATAAAAGATGGAATAGTCACATCTGGAACATCTTTGAACATCAGTTGATCAGAATTAACCTGAATCTGAATAATAACAGTAACAACTAAAGTTAAGTTTTCTACCTGATATTTTTAGTGGAATATTTTTCTTTTGCCAAAATTAAAACAAGAACGATAAAATGATAAAGCATCTTTATAGAAATATCAATAAGTATTAAGCAAATTTACCTTGATCCTAAAAGTGATTGGTTAGAAAGCTGTTTCTTCACAAGATCCTGAAGCTTGCTCTCTCTTGTCGCTAACAAGATATTGTCTGTAGACTGAACACTGAATCTGTCCTTATTTTCAATGTTCTTTTCACATACACTCATGCATCTCTGGTTGCCTGGCAACACAGAACTGCTACAGTTTGTACTAGAAATATCTACGTTACTGTCATTGGCAGCAGTCGTAGATTTTGGACCATATTTTGAGATGCTTACTGAATCTCCATCTCTATCTTCACCAGAAAACTCTATAGAGTCAAAATGTGCTAGTGGAGCATGAAGACTGACATCATCAACAAAAATATCAGAAACTTGACTTGTGGCACGATCCATGCTGGTGACCATAGTTCGTGTCCAGTCTAGACTGTCAGTAGACTTCCAGGAAAGCCTGCTGGACTTTCTCTCAATACGTCCTTTGCATTTTGGTTTACGGTGAATAACACTAGTTTCGTAAGGTCTCCTAGGCTGTGGTGGTAGTTTTGCAGCAGAAGATCTTGATGCTGTTGTCCAATCAACATTACTCTCAGGTAGTTTGGTCAAGTATTCAAACTTGCAATGACCATTTACTTCACAGTTCTCTCCACAAGCACATGGTCCATTGTCGATGAGTTCAAATGTGTCTGTTGCTTCCCGTAACTCACTGTTTTCAGCAAGCTCTTTTGTCTCTTTGTTGCACTGTGAAGATATTAGACTTTCAATACCACTGTCAATTGTATTAATCTTGACTTCCTCTCCTTTCTCTTGTCCACTTACAGCACTTGACTGAGACGCTGAGGCCGGTTGCCCACTCTGATCTTTGACAGGTTTATACACGTATAGTGATCCATTTGGTTGGTGGCGCCCTCCAGCAGAATCTTTAGGAATCGGCGGACTCCTCGTGTTACTCTCAGCCGCATCATGACCTGACTTAGAGTAACACGTTCCCATGATTAATTCAGGGTATCAGTCCAGTTTTATAAGTGACCTGAAATATAGAAAGAATAATGATAACAATAATAATAATAATAACACTAATAATAATAACACTAATAATAATAACACTAATAATAATAATAATCATAATAATAATAATAATAATAATAATAATGGTTTCGAATTTTGGGAAAGCGGGTAAGTCAATTGCATTGATCTCAGTGCTCAACTGGTACTTATTTTATCGACCTGAAAGGATGAAAGGCAAAGCTGACCTCACCAGAATTTAAACACTGAAAGTAAAGATGAACGAAATGCCACTAAGCATTTTGCCTGGCAAGCCAACAATTCTACCAGCTAGTCACCTTGATAATAAGAAGAAATAATATTAATGCAGATATTTATGTCAAAGACCACCAGGAAAAGAAATTCTTATTAATTACAGTATTCATCCCAACAAATGATACTCTTTAACCAAAAGAACAGAGAATATATCTTAAGGGATAACATAAATGCTGGAGTTAAAAGCAGAAATAATCTGTACAATAACAGGTATATCAAGAAATGATCATTAAACATGCAGACAAACATATAACCAAAACCCTAGGATGAACAAATATGCATGGCACTGCATACATATTACATAGGTACCTTGCATTATATAGGAGTGGCTGGGAGTAGCTAGAAAGAAGTCAATGATGTTGGTGACAAGGTGTCACAGCATACTTTAAGATACAAGAAAGTGAGTATAAGAGAGAATATGAACCAAGGTTTGGGAAGGGGTGGTGAACAAGTGAGAGGAGAGTGACAAGTGGTTAGAGGTGAGGGTAGAGGTTAATGTAGCAAAAAATGTACTAGGGTGGGGGGAGAAGGGAAGAGAAATAACCCAAGAGCGAGGAGGTGATAAGTTCCAGTATAGGAAGGGTGAAGGCAGCAATATAGATAGATCAAGAAATAAGGAAAAGATGTAGAGGGACAGAGATGACAGTTAGAAGTATGTAGTGGTAGCTACAAGGAACAAGAGGTGGTGGTGTCGACAGCAGATAAGAAAGGATATTAAAGGTGAGATAAGTGGAAGCACGGAGAGCAGAGGTGATCGGTGGGAAATAAAGTGAAAAGGGATGATAATGGGAGCACAAAGGGGAAGAAATATATGCAGATTTTGCAGTCACATGATTTCAGCAGCAAAATAGTGCCATTCTTAGAAGAGTGGTGGAGGGATGAGAGATAGAAAAATGGAAGGTGGGTAAAGTTGGATGAAGACAAGATGGGTGCAAGAGCAAGTCCTAGTGAGTGTACAGACATAAACATAGTGCTATGCACACACACTCAATGGACCTTACCACTGCACCCAATCTTTCCTCCCATCAAGCTTATATATATATAAAGTAGTTGTATACTGCCAACTTAATGTGACAGTCCCAATAAGGGAATATACTACTGCTATTTAGCCCTAAGAAGCTGGACCGCTTCCTGTTGGCCTTGACACTTGCGAGGGGGAGACAAACTCCTCCACCCAGCCCAGCCTGCATTCAGGGACATGTTTCTGAGTCTTTGCTTGTCATTCACAGCTAATAAGCAATGAAATAGAAGAGTAGAGAGTAAGGAAATAAGAAAAAGTTTACAGTTCATATTTCTGAGGGTATGTTTATATTTCTGTATGTCCTTGGGTAAAATCCAAGGTAAATCCAGGTAGTATTATAACAAAGAATGGTTAGTGTTTTCACAGAATAAATACCAAGGCAATATTTTGGCAGAAAATATACACACACAAATATATATATATGCATGTATACATGGGGTTCAGGCTAAATTAGAAAAAAGAAGAGACAAAATCCCATCCAAAAATAAAAGTATGTTGCAAACAGAGTAGTTGCTGTCTTTCTCAACTATGCCCCACACATAGTAATCCATGGGATTACAATTGGGGAATTAGGAAGCCAGAAATTGGTGTTGGTGAATTAACACAAATTCTCAGACAACCACTTCCGACTTCTTCCAGAGGTACAGCAAGGAACCAAGTCCTGTTGCCACACATATGGTCTTTCAGCAGTAACCCTCTCCAGCCAGAGATTGACCACAGTCTCCAGCAGCCTCACACATCCATCTAAAGTGAGCCTAAGACCTTGTCCAATGATGTGGGAATGAAATCTGGTATGCAGAAGCAGCCAGAATATCTTCTGTGTCCCTTACTGCTGGTTATAACCTCGTAGTCTCTGGTGCAGCTGTCCATATCACATCTGACAGCCTTTACAGTATTCACAGAGCATTGAGTAGCAATAACGGTGTCAGCATTTTGATAGCTGGCATGAATCATCATGATACATATGTCTTTTCCAATATTCAGATGGTTTCCATTCCTCCATGTCAGCTAACTTTTTCTTAACTATGACATTAATTTCTATGCTCTCCAATGCCATTGACTGTTCAACAATACCTCAAGCTGTTCTTGGAGAAACGAGACATAAAGAAATGTCAAATTTAGCCCAAACATGCTGTGTATATATGTGTGTGTATGCTTCCATATATACTTATACAATGGCAAGGTAAATTGGCATGTATGAATATCAATGTCTTTCTCCTTATGCCATTATGTACTGCTTATAAAGCAAATGAACAATTTGCTTTTGCAATCACTTATTTGGCTAAAAAGGAAAGCTATGTCCCCCTCAAATCATAATGTAATAAAAAAAAATATACATTAGTATTGTTCCCAACAGATAAAACAAGATGATTACAGCTAGAATGCATTTAATCATTAGATCTTGATCAGAACTGACATGCTGCTAAACCACAGATTCAAAGAAACGAGAAAACCTT